>NC_091199.1:30579829-30719829 GCF_040958095.1 Procambarus clarkii
GGGGGTGGTAGTTGGTGGAGAGAGTGGTGGATGGTGGGGAGGGGGGGGGTTGGTAGTTGGTGGAGAGAGTGGTGGATTGTGGGGGTATTGGTGGAGAGAGAGTGGTGGATGGTGGTGGGGTTAGTTGATAGAGAAAGTGGTGAATGGTGGTGAGGGAGTAGTTGGTGGAGAGAGTGGAGGATGGTGGGGAGGGGGGGTTGGTAGTTGGTGGAGAAAAAGTTGTATATTTTTATTTTTTTTATTTTTACATGCAAGCATGCCAGGGAAATACAATAAATACAATAAAACAAGTGAAATATAACAAAACAAAACAAGAAACCGCCGGCCAGAAGGACCAACAGCCCAGTACAACAATTATCAAAACATGAGAAGGCAACAACGTATACATGAAACACACACATCAAGACACAAAACATGAGAAGGCAACAACGTATACATGAAACACACACATCAAGACACAAAACATGAGAAGGCAACAACGTATACATGAAACACACACATCAAGACACAAAACATGAGAAGGCAACAACGTATACATGAAACACACACATCAAGACACAAAACATGAGAAGGCAACAACGTATACATGAAACACACACATCAAGACACAAAACATGAGAAGGCAACAACGTATACATGAAACACACACATCAAGACACAAAACATGAGAAGGCAACAACGTATACATGAAAAACACACATCAAGACACAAAACAAAAAACAAGTACAAACAGGCAAACAATGCAAGCAAAACAATAAAACATAGGTTATCTTGAGATGATTTCGGGGCTTTTTAGTGTCCCCGCGGCCTGGTCCTCGACCAGGCCTCCACCCCCAGGAAGCAGCCCGTGACAGCTGACTAACACCCAGGTACCTATTTTACTGCTAGGTAACAGGAGCATAGGGTGAAAGAAACTCTGCCCATTATTTCTCGCTGGCGCCTGGGATCGAACCCAGGACCACAGGATCACAAGTCCAGCGTGCTGTCCGCTCGGCCGACCGGCTCCCAGTAACATTACAAAACATTATAACATTTTAGAACAAAAACAAAATCACCGGCCTGAAGGACCAACAAACAAAGTACATCAGCATGAACAACATGAAATACAACAAAAAAGCACAGCAGACAACAAACAAGCACAACACGTAAACCATAAATAGGACACACAGTGAAAAATAATAACACAAAAACAAACACATGAATAAAAACACTCACACTATACCACCTGCCTCGTCCCAAACAAAGGGAGAGGCACGGGCATAAACTACAAGAGGGCAATCAAACAGCCAGAAGGGCATACAGTACAAAAGGAAGCAAAGAAACAGGAAATCTGCGGACATACTTGCCCGGAAACATGTCCCGAGGGAACCGTATATTAAACGCTTCCCAAAGCAACCACATCCTGGAGCCTGGACCATCCACCGGGGACGCCATTTCATCCGGCACCTGGGCAACAAACACCTGTAAACATGGGACCCAGACGGTATCACACCTGAGGTGAGTGATCGCCACACGCACCCACACCATGGGACTCGCCCCATCATGAAAGTCCCTCGGGTCCTCGAGGAACATTATCTCTGCAATCCGCGACCAATGACCCGGTGGCATCACGGACGCCAGCAACACGTCCTCCAGACCCCCAATGCACACCCCAATAGGAGGGACCCGGACAGAGGATACTATAGGGTCACCAACTTCCACAGACCCACTACCGGACGACCGCCAGGAACCCAATCGGCGCGCATCCTTCCTTAAGGTCATCACCAGGCCACGCCCATCACCAGTATCCCCACCATCCCTGGGAGCGGAAGCCACCACACCCCACCGTGTAGAGGCTCCCGGCGGAGAAGAAACAGAAGGCACACCCGCGACACGGTCACCATCACCAGCAGGCACATATACCTCCACCTCCACTAACCGTGGAGCCATTGACGCATCCGGATCCACGCCGTCGACACCCGAAGACCCACAGTCACTGAATTCCCCAACATCGGCCCAGGCAGACGACGAATGCCTGGAACGTTTGGGCACCGGCCGGAGATCGTCAGAGCCGGAAGCGGACCCAGAAACACGGCTACCACGAGCCGGACGAACAGATGCTCGACGCAGAACGGCAGCAGCCTCTACTACAGGGGAAACCAGGCCACATACAGCAGGAGGCACCGCAGCCACCCCAGCACCCAGCACAGCCGGGACCCGAGGTGAGGATGCAGGGCCAGGCGCAGCAGCCGAAGACGAGTAAGAAGACGACGACGCCTCACAGGGAGCACCAGGAAGGCCCACGGGAGCAGCAGGGACAGTGACAGGAGCAGGAGAAACATCCGACGGCACCGCAACATCCGGAGGAGGGCCTGCGACAACCTGAGGAATGTCGGGCAACGCTGGGGGAGCCTCATCAGCTAATGGAACGTCCACCACCTCACCCCCGGAGTCCTCCTCCAGAGGGAGCGGCGGGAAATCCTCTTCACGGAAGAAATTTACGGGAGCAACCGGATCAGCAGTGCACCCGGCAGCCTGATGCCCCAACATGCCACACCGGAAACAAGTGCGGGGTTGTCGGGCATAAAACACCCGCACGTAGTACCCTAAAAGCCGGACAGAGGATGGAATGTCCGACCTCAGTCGCATCCCGAGGGTACGAATGTTGGTCTTCACACCCAAATATTTCCCAGAAGACAGCGAGTTCACCGGCACACTGACGACGGGGCCATACCTCTGGAAGAAACGCCGGAGGAGGGTCTCAGGAAACTCCATTCGGGCGCCATGGACACTCACATATGTCACCGCACCACTTCGGTCCGAAATGGTCACAGACCTGTTGCCGTCCTGCAGTTGCAAAGTACGCCCCTCGTACCGTCGGAGAAAGTCACGGTACACTGCCTCACCCACAAAGTTGATGATCACACTGTGAGCAGTGACCAGCTCGACACCGTAGACGTCCATGACCGGGACCTTGAGCATGTCACTCAAGACCAAATCCACGAGAGGGTAACCCGCACGGCCAATAAACTCCAAACCTATGGAGTTTACCCTCACGACAGGGGGAAGATGGCCGCCCATCGCAAAAGCGACACGTCCACACCACCAGGAACAGCAGGGATGGTAGAGACACCCACACCCCCTTCCGGCAAAAACGGCAACCACCCCAAACTACCGGAGAGGACAGGCGATACGTCCTCACTCCACGGCAGCTCGGGTTGGACTCGGTAGAGAAAAAGTGGTTGATGGTGGGGTGGTAGTTGGTGGAGAGAGAGTGGTGGATGGTGGGGTAGTAGTTGGTTTAAAGAGAGTGGTGGATGGGGGCGGGGTAGTTGGTGGAGAGAGAGTGGTGGATGGTGGGGGGAGTGTAGTTAGTTGAGAGAGTGTGTGGTATGTTGGGGGGGGGGTTGTTGGAGGAGAGTGGTGATGATGAGGTGGTAGTTAGCGGAGAGAGAATGGTGGATGTTGGGGGGTAATTGGTGGAGAGAGAGTGGTGGATGGTGGGGTAGTACTTGGTGGAGAGAGAGAGAGAATGGTGGGGTGGTAGCTGATGGAAAGAGTGGTGCATTGGGAAGGTAGTTGGTGGAGAGAGAGAGTGGTTGTTGGTTGGGTGTGGTAGTTGATGGAGAAAGAGTGTTGGATTGCAAGGGGGTAGTAATGGTGAGTAATGGACTGTGGGTGCTAGTTGGTGGATGGTGAGGTGGAAGTTGGTGGAGAGAGAGTGGTAGATGGTGGGGTGGAAGTTGGCGGAGAGAGGGGGGGTGTTGGGGGTAGTTGGTGGAGAGAGTGGTGAATGGTGGGGGGGTAGTTAGTGAAAAGTGAGTAGGGGGGGGCTGTTGGTGGGGTAGTTGGATGAGAGAGAGTGGAGGATGGTTGGGTGGTAGTTTTTTTATTTATATTTTTACATGCAAGCATGCGATTTAAATTACAATAACACATAGAATTAGAAACATAACAGAACAAAACAAGAAACCGCCGGCCAGAAGGACCGACAGAACAACAAGTACCAAAACTGGAAAGGGTACAAGAAATGCAGAATAAATACACAAAAGGTTACAAAATAGAGAACAAAACAGAAAACAATTCACAAACAAACATGCAATGCAAGCAAAACAAGAACATAGCAACAAGTTAAATCATTTTAGCAGTATGAAACAAAACAGAAGCGCCGGCCTGAAGGACCGACAACAAAGCACAATAGTATGAACAAATTGAAATATAATAAAAAATACAATAAAATAGCACACCACACAACCAGCCAATAACAAACAAAAAAATATAAAAAAGATACAAATAAAAGACAAACACAACACATAAGCATAAAACAAAACACATAGGGCACGGTAATAACACAAAACAAATACATGACGACTAACACACACCAAACCACTCGCCTCGCCACAAACAAAGGGAGAGGCACGGGCACAAACTACCGAAAGGCAAACAAACAGCCAAAAGGGCACACAGCACAAAATTAAGCACAAAAGTAGAAAATCATCAGACATACTTGCCCGGAAACACGTCCCGAGGGAATCGTACATGGAACGCCTCCCATCGTAACCACTGCCAAGGGCCCTGACCATCCACCGGGGACGCCATATCATCCGGGACATTGGCAACAAACACCCTCAAACAGGGCACCCAAATGGTATCACTCCTGATCCTAGTGACCGGCACACGCTCCCACACCAATGGAACTGCCCCACCCTTAAAGTCCAGCGCCTCCTCGCAGATCGGTAACAGAGCAATCCGCGCCCAGTGACCCAACGGCATCACAGACTCCGGTAACACAGTCCCCAAGTCCCCAACGGATATCCGCAGAGGAGGGAGCCGGACAGAAGGCACTACCACAGGGGCACCAGCGTCCACGGGCACACCACCGGACGACCGCCGGAATACCGAACTGCGCACATCCTTCCGCAAGGTCACCACCAGGCCACGCCCAACCCCTTCATCCCCACCATCCCTGGCAGCGGAGGCCACCACTCCCCACCGCGGAGAGGCCCCCGGTGGAGAAGAAACATCAGGCACACCCGAGACACAGGCACCAACGTCAGCAGACACAAGGACTTCCGCCACCACTAACTTCGGAGCCAACGACGCATCCGGAACCACTCCATCCACACCAGAAGACCCACAGTCACTAAATTTCTCAACATCAGCCCAGGCAGACGACGAACGCCGGGAACGTTTGGGCACCGGCCTGAGATCGTCAGAGCTGGAAGCTGACTCAGAAACACGGGCCCCACTAGCCGGACGAACTGACGCCCGCCGCAGAACAGCAGCAGTCTCGACCACAGGGGGAACCAGACCACACACATCAGGGGTCCCCACAGCCACCCCAGCACCCAGCACAGCCGGGACCCGAGGCGAGGATGCAGGGCCAGGCGCAGCAGAAGTCGGGCGTGCACATGGCGATGCCTCACAGGGAGCAACAGGAAGGTCCACGGGCGCAACAGCGACTGGAGCAGGAGTAGCATCCGACGGCACTGCAACATCCGGAGGAGGGTCGGTGACAACCGGGGGAACGTCGGGCGACTCAGGGGGAGCCTCAGCAACGAACGGGACGCTCACCTCCTCACCCCCGGAGTCCTCGTCCAGAGGGAGCGGTGGGAAATCCTCTTCCCGGAACAAGTTGACCTGAGCAACCGGGGCCGCATCGCACCCGGCAGCCTGATGCCCCAATAGGCCACACCGGAAACAGGTACGAGGCTGCCGGGCATAGTACACCCGGACGTAATACCCCAGAAGCCAGACCGAAGATGGAATATCCGACCGCAGGCGCATCCCCAAGGTGCGAACGTTCGTCCGCCTACCTGCATACCTCCCAGAGGAGAGCTTGTTGACCCACACACTGATGACCGCACCAAAGCGCTGAAAGTAACGCCGGAGAACGTCCTCGGGAAACTCCAGGGGTGCCCCATGCACACTGACATACGTCAGTGCACCACTACAGTCCGAGATGGATAGAGCCGGCACCACCTGGCAGCGACAACGAACGTCCCTCGTAACGACGGAGAAAATCACGGTACACCTCCTCCGTCACGAACTTGATGACAACCCGGTGGGCAGTTACAATCGCAATACCGTAAACGGCCATCACAGGGACACGGAGCATGTCGCACATGACCATTTCAATAGCCGCATATCCAGCACGACCAGTGAACTTCAGAGACGCCCACCCCCCCTGGTGACGAAAACAGCAAACAGCCCAAACTACCAGCGGCCAGACGACACGTCTGTACCTCACGGCAGCTCCAGGTGGACTCCCATTTGGGTGGTAGTTGGTGGAGAGAGTGGTGGATGGTGGGGTTGAAGTTGGCGGAGAGAGAGAGTTGGGGATGTTGGGGGGGTAGTTGGATAAGAGAGTGGAGGATGGTTGTTTGGTGGTTGGTGGAAAGAGAATGGTTAATGGTGGGGTGGTAGTTGGTGGAGAGAGAGAGAGAGAGGGGGAGGATGTTGGGGTGGTAGTTGGTGGAGAGAGAGAGAGAGGGAGGATGTTGGGGTGGTAGTTGGTGGAGAGAGAGTAGTGGATGGTGGAGTGGTAGTTGGTGGCGAGAGAGTGGTGGATTGTGGGGTGGTAGTTTGTGGAGAGAGAATGGTTGATGGTGTGGTGGTAGTTGGTGGAGAGAGAGTGGTGGTTGATGGTGTGGTAGTTGGTGGCGAGAGAGTGGTGGATGGTGGAGTGGTAGTTGGTGGCGAGAGAGTGGTGGATGGTGGTGTGGTAGTTGGTGGCGAGAGAGTGGTGGATGGTGGGGGGGGAGGTTGGTAGAGAAAGAGTGGTGGATAATGGGAGTAGTTGGAGGGGGGGGGCAGTTGGTGGGGAGAGAGAGTGGTGATTGGTGGGGGTGGTAGTTGGTGGATAGAGATTGATAGATAGTAGGGGGAAGTAAGGTAAGAGAGAGTGGTGGATGGTGGGGGGGGGCGGTAGTTAAGTGAGAGAGAGAGAGAGAGTGTTGGATGGTGGAGGGGGGTAGTTAATGGAGAGTGAATGTTGGATGGGGGGGTGGGAAGTTGGCGGAAAGAGACTGGTGGTATGTGGGGTGATAGTTAGTGGAGAGAGAGTGGAGGGATAGTTGGTGAGGAGAGAGTGGTGGATGGTGGGGGGGGGGAAGTTGGTAGGGAGAGAGTTTGGTAAATGGCGGGGAGAGAGTGTGGTGGATGGTGGGGGTGGTAGTTGGTGGATAGAAAGTGGTGAATAGTAGGGGGCGTTGGTGAAGAGAGTTGTGGATGGTGGAGGGGGGGGGGGGTAAGTTGGCGGGGAGAGAGTGTCGTGGATGATGAGGGTTGTAGTTGGTGGAGAGAGAGTGGTGGATAGTAGGGTGGTAGTTTGTGGAGAGAGAGTGGTGGTTGGTGGGGGGGAAGTTATTGGAGCGAGAATGGTGGATGGTGAGTGGGGTAGTTGGTGGAGAGAGTGGTAGATGGTTGGGGGGGGGGGTAGTTGGAGGAGAGAGAATGGGGGATGTTGGGGTATATATGGTGGAGAGAGAAAGGTTGATGGTGGGGGGTAGTTGATGGAGAGATAGGTATGGATGATGGGGGGGGGTAGTAGGTAGAGAGAGAGTGGTGGATGTTGGGGTATTAGTTGGAGAGTGGTGGATGGTGGGGTGGTAGTTGGTGGAGAGAGTGGTGGATTGTGGAGTGTATTTGGTGGAGAGAGAGTAGTGGATGGTAGTATGGTTAGTTTGTAGAGAAAGGGTGGTGAATGTTGGGGGGGGGGGGTAGTTGGTGGAGAGAAAGTGGAGGATGGTGGTCGGGGTGTAGTTGGTAGAGAGAGAGAGTGGTGGATGGTGGGGGGGTAGTTGTTGGAGAAAAAGTGGTTGATGGTGGGGTGGTAGTTGGATGGAGAGAGAGTAGTGGATGGTGAGTTGTTGTTTTTTATTTTTATAAAAGAAATATACAAAGTATAGCACAATATACAAGACATGAACAGAAGAACAAGAACATAACAAAACATAAGCAGAAACACAGGCATAAAAGAGAACATTGCAGTACAAGACCCCAGAAACTCCAGGGACACAAGTCCGAATACAAAATTAAACATAATAATGGACATACAACAAACAGACGCATACGGACATGGAAAGACACAACAAACATACACAGAATAAACCAGACACTCACACATATACACAATTTTATTTTTATAAAAGAAATACACAATATACAAACCAGACAATAGAAAACAAATCATAAATACATACAGGACAAACATAACAAAGTACGGAAACACGGATGCAAACTAAACATACTCAACAAAAACCAAGAAAGAAAACACATAAAATATGGCACAATGAGAAAACTCAGAAACGTTCACTGGAGGGTACACACCCACACACACACACACACACACACAAACAAACAAAAAACTGAACGTTACAAATAAATATCACGACATAAATAACATAAAACAGTCACATCCACAAAAAAACGTAAGTACAGAAATACAGACAGAAAACACAAAACAACCCCATTCCAACAACCCAAACTCAGGTGCAGATTAGTACATAACAACAGGCCTCATAAACCACCGACACAGAAGCAAAAGTACAAACCTACAGGAAACAACAAAAAATAAAAACAGAAAAACATGTAAATACATAAACAGGGAAATACAGAGATAACAGAAACACAACAATGCCACACACATAATAAAGCAATGTCACAAGGACAAGATAAGAAACACACGCACACAAGAGACATACACAACCACACCTCCCGCCACCCCAACACAATACACAGGGCGAGCGCAATGATACGAAAGAAATAACACCAAACACCCACAACCGCACACAACCACAACACAAACACACACACCAAATGCAAAGCACAAAACATACAAGAAAACAAGCCACGCAGGGGCAAGAACAACACCCACATTACCCACACGCACAGACAAGGACACCCACCTGTGCACGCAGGCACCGGGGAAACATCACGCACAACACAGAAACCAAACACACCAATAAACCAATCACTCATACTTCTCCGGGTACTCCGGAGCAGGAAACCGTAAACAATAAGCCTCCCAAACAAGTTGGTCACCGTCAGGAATCAGACACCCAGGAGTTGCAGTAGGCCTAGGCATCGAATGTGGCACTCCCGAGACAAAACACTGCGCTCGTGGAACCCAGATGGTAGATGGGCACCAGGGAACAGGACGCACCAAGTCATCACACTCAAAAGTCGCAGTTGCTGTAGATCCGTCAAGCACCTCGCCGGTCAAGAGAACACAAAAGGGACGGGTTTCCCCTGAGGACGCTGGGCACATGGGTGCACACTTGGAAGCACATCTGACTGCACGGCAGGCCGCACACCGGCCCGCCCACTAGAACGTGCACACCGTTTGGTGTCAGGAAGCGCACCGAGACCCGTGGAGGGTGGCTCTGCAGGGGCCCCAGTGCAACCGGAACAGGAGCAGAGGCCCCCCGCCTCACATTCTTCGTCAACACCACCACAAGGTCGCTCTTACCAGGGGCAACTGCCCACTGAGAGGAGCCACCAGCAGGAGGCACAGCATCCAACTCAGAAGGCACCACAGGAGGCAACACAGCGTCTGCCACAGCATCATCATCCATTGCATCACGCTCCTCTGCCCACGACCGGCGAGGTGACGCACCCCGAGCCAAGCGATGGCGCTTAAAAAGAGGCTGCTGATCGTCGGAGCTGTCACCCCCCAACAAGAGGTGTCCCAGAAGACCCATCGACAGGCGGCCCCAAAACCGGGGCAGCACGTTCACGCAGAACAGCAGCCTCAACAACGCGGGGCAAAAAGCCACCACTAGGAACGGAGACCGGAGTCGTAGAAGGAAGAGACAACAGGCGGAAGGGAAGACTTCAGCACATGTGAGGTATCCAGGGAGGGCGACGGAACCTGCAGAAGAGAAGAGGTACTCGTCAACGAGGAAACTCCCAGAGGCGACAAGGCAGAGGACGTGGGTGGAGACACACATACCACCGCACCGTCAGCCCCGGGAAGCACATGGCCTCCAGCAGGAGACGCAGGCACCACCCCTACAGCATCCCCCACGGCCATCGGATGCGGATGCAACTCTACAGTCATCGAAAGATGAAGGTCCGCAACATGCGCCCCCAGGTCCCCCGAGCTCACCAGCGGGACAGACACATCCGGTCCAGACGTAACGACATCCGGAACCGCCGCGGGATCCACACCAGGCACCCGCACAGAGCGAGAATCCGCCGGGGAGTCCACACGCACAGATAAGCGAGGAAAATCATCCTCTAGGAAAACTGAAGGGGCTTCTGTATGAGGAGCGTCACAACCGGCCACTACGTGGCCCTCAGCACCACACCGGAAACACGTTCGGGTCTGCCCCTGATAGAAAGTCCTCAGACAGCCCACGATATGCAACCCGTTCACGCAAATTTAATAAGTCAATATTGACTTATTAAATATGTGCATAGGTGACATACTTAACATAAAAAATACCCTTAAAAAGATTCATAGAAAACACCGACCTTACCTAACCTTGTTAGTATCTTAAGATAAGCATCTTATAGCTTCGTAATTACAATTATTACCTAACCTATAATAGGTATAGGTTAAGTAATAATTGTAATTACGAAGCAATAAGATGCTTATCTTAAGATACTAACAAGGTTAGGTAAGGTCGGTGTTTTCTATGAATCTTTTTAAGGGTATCTATTATGTTTAGTATATCACCTATGCACGTAGTTAATAAGTCAATATTGACTTTACGAATTTGCGAGAACGGGTTGCGATACGAGACCCTGGACGGTATAGGGCTTGTGAGCCGCATGACAAGCGTGCGTGAACCCAGCCGGCCCGCACTCAAAGTGTTGAACCGGTGCTTCACCACCGACCCAAACCGCGTAAACAAGGCCATGAGGGCCGTCTCGGGGAAGGTCACCGGCATGCCGTGAATACTCAGAAACGTCAAGGGCCCCCAGGGATCCGAGATCTCTACAGACACAGCCGAAGCCGGAAGAGGAAGCGTGCGGTCATTCCAGCGAGCCACAAACTCCCGGTATACATATGACGTGGCGAACGACACCGCAACACGGGTGGGCGACAACTTCTCTAGGCCCAAGAGCTCGGGGGCGTCAACACGGAGGACGTCGAGGAGGGCAACTTCTACAACGGGCCAGTCCATATCAGCAGAAAAATCCAGCCGCACTGTGTCTATTCTCCGAATACGGCTAGTACCAGCCTCCTCCATACTGGCAGATGGGGTCCCGACCAGCGGGTGCTCCACACCCCCCCCCCCCACAGCAACCGCCACTCAGCAACGGCAGACGACCACTGACAGCCAGACCTTGACGTCTGCCTGTGGATGGTGAGGTGGTAGTAGGTGGAGAGAGTGGTATATGGTGGGGTGGTAGTTGGTTTTGAGCGAGTGATGGATGGGGGGCGGGGTAGTTGGTGGAGAGAGAGTGGTTGATGGTGGGATGGTAGTTGGTGGATGATGGGGTGGGGGGGGGTAGTTAGGTGGGAGAGAGTGGAGGATGTTTGGGGGGTAGTTGGTTGAGAGTGTTTGATGGTGGGGTGGTAGTTGGAGGATAGAGTGGTGGTTTGCAGGGGGTAGTTGGTGGAGAGAAAGTTTTTATTTTTTTTTATTTTTATTTATACATGCAAGCATGCAAGTTAAAGACAATAAATTCAATAAAATATCAGAAATCAAAAACAAAATACAGAAGCTACCGGCCAGAAGGAACGACAGCACAGGACAATAATTAGCAAAAATGGAGGAACAGCATACATCAAGACAAATTAAAGAACAAAAACAATAACAAACAAGCAATATAATGTAAGCAAATAAACAAAACAAACACCGGCCAGAATGACCGACAACAAAACACATCAAAATTTAGAAAATGAAACATAACACAAGACAATGCACACACAAACAAATCATGAATATAAACAAAGGGAAAATTAAAAAGAAAACACAATACAACATGGTAATACAAGGTAATACATGAAGAGAATACACACTCTGCAAAACACCGGCCAATCAGCGGACATACTTGCCCGGGAACAAAGCCCGGGGGAAACGCACATTGAACGCCTCCCAACGTAACCACCCTCAAGGGTCTCGTACACCCACCGGGGACGCCATGTCATCCGGAACCCTAGCTACAAACACTCGCAAGCAGGGGACCCAAATGGTATGACTCCTGACGCGAGTAACTGCCACAATCCCCCACATCAAGGGAACACCCCCACCATGAAATTCCCCCGGATCGTCATTCAGCAGTAACTCGGCAATCGCCGACCAGTGACTCGGTGGCATCACCGACGCCGGCAACACGTCCCCCAGGTCCCCAACACACACACCCTCACAAGAGGGGGCTGGACATAGGACACCACCACCGGGGCACCAGCGGCCACGGGCACACCACCAGACGACTGCAGGGAACCAGGGCGGCGCACATCCTTCCGTAATGTCACAACCAGGCCACGCCCAGCACCAGCAACCACACCATCCCTGGGTGCGGGAGCCACCACCTCCCACTGCGGAGAGTCCTCAGGCGGAGAAGGAACGGAAGGCACCCCCGAGACATGGGCACCAGCATCAGCAGGCACATGAACCTCTGCCACCACCAACCGTGGAGACAGCGACATATCCGGTTCCACACCATCAACTCCCAAGGACCTACAGTCACCGAATTCCCCAACATCGGCCCAGGCAGACGACGAACGCCTGGAACGCTTGGGCTCCGGCCGGAGATCGTCAGAGCCGGAAGCTGACCCAAAAACACGGGTCCCACCAGCTGGACGAACCGACGCCCGACGCAGAACGGCAGCAGCCTCCACCACAGGGGGAACTGGCCCGCACACAGCAGGAGGCTCCGCAGCCACCCCAGCACCCAACACATCCGGGACCCGAGGCGAGAACACAGGGCCAGGCGCAGCAGCCGAAGACGAGGGAGAAGGCGGCGGCGCGTCACAATGATCACGAGGAAGGCCTTCAGGAGCAGCAGAGACGTTGACAGGAGCACGTAGACCATCCGATGGCACTGCAAGACCCGGATGAGAGTCTGTAACAACCGGAGGAACGTCCGGCGACGTAGGGGGAGCCGCATCCGCTAACTGAACGCTCACCTCTTCATCCCCGGAGACCTCCAGAGGGAGCGGTGGGAAATCTTCTTCCCGGAACAAGTTAACTGGAGCAACCGGATCCGCAGTACATCCGGCAGCCTGATGCCCCAACATGCCACACCGGAAACAAGTACTGGGTTGCCGGGCATAATACACCCGCACGTAGTACCCTAAAAGTCGGACAGAGGATGGAATGTCCGACCTCAGGCGCATCCTGAGGGTACGAATGTTCGTCTTCAACCCCGCATATTTTCCAGAAGACAGCTTGTGCATCCTCACACTGACGACGGAGCCAAATCTCTGGAAGAAACGCCGGAGAAGGGACTCGGGGAATTCCATGGGGGCCCCATGGACGCTCATATACGTCACGGCACCACTCCGATCAGATATGGCCACAGAACCAGTGCCATCCAATAACTTCAAGGTACAGCCCTCGTACCGCCGGAGAAATCCACGGTATGCCTCCTCACCCACAAACTTGATAATCACTTGGCGAGCAGTCATCAGCTCAACCCCGTAGACCTCCTCGACCGGGACATGTAGCACGTCATACATGACCTGCTCAATGAGAGGATACCCTGCACGGCAGGTAAACTCCAAACCCACGGAGTTTACCCTCTCAACAGCGGGAAGATGGCCGCTCATCGTAAAAGCGCCACGTCAACACCAGGCAGGGACAGCAGGGAGGGTAGAGACACCCACCCCCTGCTGGCGAAAACAGCAACCTCCCCAAACTGCCGGAGCGGTCAGACGACACGTCTGCACCCTACAGCAGCTCAGGTGGAACTCCAGGTGGAGAAAAAGTGGTGGATGGTGGTGCGGCTTGGGGAGTAGAAGAACTCCCAGAACCCCATCAACCAGGTATCAACCAGGAGGAGAAAGAGTTGTGGATGGTGGGTGGGGGGGGGGGGTAGTTTGTGGGGAGAGTGTGGTGGATGATGGGGGTGGCAGTTTGTGAATAGTGGGGGAGGGGATTAGTTGGTTGAGAGAGAGTGGTGGATGGTGGCAGAGAGGTGGGAGGGTAGTTAGTGGAGAGAGTGGTTGAGGATGGGGGGTAGTTGGTGGAGAGAAAGTGGTTGATAGTGGGGGTGGGGTAGTTGGTGGAGAGAAAGTGGTCAATGGTGGGGTGGTAGTTGGTGGAGAGAGAGTGGTGGACGCTGGGGTGGTAGTTGGCGGAGAAAGAGTGGGTGATGGTGGAGTGGTAGTTGAAGGAGAGAGTGGTGGATGCTGGGGGGTAGTTGATTAAGAGATAGTTGTGGATGGTGGAGGGGTAGTTGGTGGAGAGAGAGTGGTGGATGGTGGGGTGGTAGTTGGTGGAGAGAGAGTGGTGGATGGTGAGGGGGGGGGGTAGTTTGTGGAGAGAGTGGTGGATGATGGGGGGGGGGAAGTAGGTGGGGAGAGGGTGGTGGATTGTGGGAGGTTGTTGGTGGAGAGAAAGTGGTTAATGGTGGGGTGTGGTAGTTGATGGAGAAAGAGTGTTGGATTGTGTGGGGGGTAGTTGGTGAAGAGTAGTGCATTGTGGGTGATAGTTGGTGGAGAGAGAGTAGTGGATTGTGGGGTGGTATTTTTTTTTTTTTTTTACATGCAAGTGAAATACAATAAATTACAATAAAACAACATAGGAAACATAACAACAAAACAAAAAAAAAAACACCAGCCAGAAGGACCGATAGCACAGTACAACAAGACACAAAACTGGAGAAACGCAAGAGACACACAGAAAACATCAAGACAAGAACATAAAACAAAATAGAAAACAATATAAACAAACAATCAAATCAAGCAAAATATTATAAGAAAACAAAACATAGTAACATTAAACAAATCAAACAGAAGCACCGGCCGGAAGGACGGACTACAAAGCACATCATGAAGAACAACACGAAACAGAAGACAAGAAAATCATAACATACAACAAGCCAGATATAAAAATATAAAAACAATACAATATGTAAGGCATAAATATCACACACAAGGCATAGTAACAACACAAAACAAATACATGATCAAGAACATGCACACCAAACTACCGGCCTCACCACAAACAAAGGGAGAGGCACGAGCACATAATATAATAGGGCAAACAAACAGCCAGAGGGCCACACGGCATTACATACAGCAAAGAAACCGGAAATCAGTGGACATACTTGCCCGGGAACTGTACATTGAAAACTTCCCAGAGCAACCACTGCCTAGGGTCTAGACCATCCACTGGGGACGCCATAACATCCGGAACCCTGGCAACAAACACCTTCAAACAGGGGACCTATATGGTAGTACTGACAAGGCGAGTAGTCGCTACTCGTCTCCACATGCAGGGAACCTGCCCACCATGAACGTTCTCCGGATCGTCAAACAACAGTAATTCGGCAATCTCTGTCCAGTGACCTGGCGGCATCACAGACGCTGGCAATACATCCCCCAGGTCCTCAACGCGCACCCTGACAGGAGCGTACCTGATATAGGGCACCACAACAGGGGCACCTGTGGCAACGGGCGCACCACCAGACGACAGCAGGGAACCTGGACGGCGACGTCCTCGGGCGACGCAGGGGGGGGGGGGGGGGAACCGCAGCAGCTAACGGGATGCCCACCTCCTCATCCCCGGAGTCCTCGTCCAGAGGGAGTGGCAGGAAATCCTCTTCCCGGAACAAGTTGACAGGAGCAGCTGGGGCCTCAGAGCACCCGGCAGCCTGATGCCCCAATAGGCCACACCAGAAACAGGTACGGGGCTGCCGGGCATAATACACCCGGACGTAGTATCCCATAAGCCGGACAGAAGATGGTATATCCGACTGCAGGTGCATTCCCAAGGTACGGATGTTCGTCCAGCTTCCAGCATACCTCCCCGAGGAGAGAGTGTTCACCCGCACGCTTACAACAGCACCAAACCTCCCGAAGTAACGCCGGAGGAGGTTTTCAGGAAACTCTAGGAGCGCCCCATGGACACTGACATAAGTCAGGGCACCACTACAGTCCGAAATTGCCACAGAGCCGGCATCACCCGACAACGGCAACGAACGCCCCTCGTAACGGCGGAGGAAGTCCCGGTACTCCTCCTCCCTCATGAACTTGAGAAAAGCTCCCGGTGGGCTGTTACAAGCTCCACACCGTAGATAGCCTCCACCGGGATACAAAGCATGTCACACATAACCACCTCGATTTCCTGATATCCAGCCCGACTAATGAACTCCAGGCCCACGGAGTTCACGAAGTTCACACACACAACAGGGGAAAGATGGCCACTCATGTCAAACTCGCCACGTCAACTCGCAGCCAGGCAGCAACAACTGGGAGGGCAGAGACGCCCACACCACCTGGCGACCAAAACGTCAAACAAACCCAACAACCAGGGAGGGTCGGCAAGATGTCCTCACTCCACGGTGCCAGAGCACAACCAGTGGGGTGGTAGTTGGTTGAGAGAGGGTGATGGATGTGGGGAGGGGGGTAGTTTGTGGCGAGAGAGTGGTGGATGATGGTGGGGGTAGTTGGTAGACAGAGAGAGGTAGGTGATGAGGGGGGTAGTTAGTGGAAAGCGAGTTGGGGATGTTGGTTGGGGGGGGGGGGCAGCTGGATGAGAGAGGATGGTGGGGGTGGTAGTTGGTGGAGACTGATTGATGGTTGGGTGGTAGTTGGAGGAGAGAGAGTGGTGAATGGTGATGGGGTGGTAGTTGGTGGAGAGAGTGGTGGATGGTAGGGGGGATGTAGTTGGTCGAGAAAGAGTGGTGGATGGTGGGGTTGTAGTTGGTGGAGAGATAGTAGTGGTTGATGGGGGGGGTTGTTGGTGGAAAGAAAGGGGGGATGGTGGGGTGGTAGTTGGTGGCGAGAGAGTGATGGGTGGTGGGGTGGTAGTTGGTGGAGATATAGTGGTGCTTGGTGGTGTGGTAGTTGGTGGAGAAAGAGTGGTGGATGGTGGGGGTGGTAGTTGGTGGAGAGAGAGTGGTGGATAGTGGGAAGCGTTGGTGGAGAGAGTGGTGAATGGTGGGGGGGGGGTGGTAGTTGTTGGTTAGAAAGTAGCTGATGGTTGGAGGGGAGGGGGGTGTTAATGGAGAGAGAGTGGTACATTGTTGAGGGGGGGGGGTAGATGGTGGGGAGAGAGTGTGGTGGATGGTGCGGGTGGTAGTTGGTGAAGAGAGAGTGGGGGATGGGGAGTTGGTGGAGAGACAGTGGTGGATGGTGGCGGGGGGGTGTTTCTGGAGAGAGAGTGGTGGAGGATGGGGGGGGGGGTAGTTGGTGGAGAGAAAGTGGTTGATGGTGGGGTAGTTGGTGGAGAGAGTGGTGGATGGTGGTGGGGGGTAGTTGATGGAGAGAGAGTGGTGGATAGTGGGGTGGTAGTTGGTGGAGAGAGTGGTGGATGGTGTGGGTGGAAGCTGGTGGAGAAAGAGTGGTTGTTGGTGGAGTGGAAGTTGCAGGAGAGTGGAGGATGGTGGGGGGGGGGTAGTTGGTGGAGAAAAAGTTGTGTATGGTGAGGGGTAGTTCATATAGAGATAGTTGTGGATGGTAGGGGGGTAGTTGGTTGAGAGAGAGTGGGGGATGTTGGGTGGTGAAGAAAGAGTGGTGGATGATGGGGTGATAGTTGGTGGAGAGAGAGAATGGTGGATTGTGGGGTGGTAGTTGGTGTAAAGAGTGGTGGATTGTGGGGGGTAGTTGGTTGAGAAATAGAGATATGGATGGTGGTGGGGGGGTAGTTGGTCGAGAGAGAGTAGTGGATGGTGGGATGGTAGATGGTGGAGAGAGTTAGAGTGGTGAATGGTGGGGTGGTAGTTGGTGGAGAGAGTGGTGGATGATGAGGGTCTAGTTGGTGGAGAGAGAGTGATGAATGGTGAGGGGGTAGTTGGTGGAGAGAGAGTTGTGGATAGTGGGGTGGTAGATGGTGGAGAGAGAATGAGGAATGGTGAGGTGGCAGTTGGTGGAGAGTGGTAGTTGGTGGGGTGGTAGTTGGTAGAGAGATAGTTGTGGATGGTGGGGGTGGGTAGTTGGTGGAGAGAGATTGGTGGACGGTGGGGGGGGCGATAACTGGAGGCGAGAGAATGGGGGATGGTGGATGGTGGGATGGGTAGTTGGAGAGAGAGAGTGATGAATGGGGGGGAAAAGTTGGTGGAGAGAGAGTGGTGGGGGGTATTTGGTGGAGACAGAGTGGTGGATGGCGGAGGGATAGTTGGTAGTGAGAGAGTGGTGGATGGTGGAGTGGTAGTTGGTAGTGAGAGAGTGGTGGATGGTGGCGTAGTAGTTGATGGAAAGAGAATAGTGAATGGTTTGGGTGATAGTTGGAGGAGAGAGAGAGGTGGATGGTGGAGGAGTAGTGGGTGGAGAGAGAGAGTGGAGGATGGTGTGAGGGGGGGAAGTAGTTAGTGAAGAGAGAATGGTGGTTGGTAGGGTGGTAGTTTTTTTTTTTTTTTGCAGAGATATTCCTGCGCGGGCCCTAAGCCTCTGGCTGGCCCACTAAGTGTTGCTTGTTTCTGTTTTACTTGGGCGGAGTATGAGTATTTATGACTCGTATGGTCGCTTCAGTAAGATTTTACCTTGGTAGTTGGTGGTGAGTGAGTGGTGGATTTTGGGGTGGTAGTTAGTGGAGAGAGAGTGGTGGTTGGTGGGGTGGTAGTTGGTGGAGAGTGAGTGGTGGATGGTGGGGTGGTAGTTAGTGGCGAGAGAGTAGTGTTTGGTGGGGTGGTAGTTGGTGGAGAGTGAGTGGTGGATGGTGGGGTAGTAGTTAGTGGAGAGTGGTGGTTGGTGGGGTGGTAGTTCGTGGAGAGATAGTGGTGGATGATGGGGGTGGTTAGTTGGTGGTGTGAAAGTGGAGGGTAGTGGAGCGTGGTGGTTGGTGGAGTGATGGTGGAGGGTAGTAGGGTATGGTGTTTGGTGGTGTGAAGCTGGAGGGCAGTAGAGGGTGGTGGTTGATTGTGTGGAGGAGGGTAGTTGGGGATGGTGGTTGGTGGTGTGAAGTTGGAGGGTAGTAAGGGGTGGTGGTTGGTTGTGTCAAGTGGAGGTTAGTGGAGGGTTGTGGTTAGAGTTGTGAAGGTGGAGGGTAGTGGGGGATGGTGGTTGGTGGTATGAACGTGGAGAGTAGTTGGGGATGGTGGTTGGTGGTGTGAAGGTGGAGGGTGGTAGGGTGGTCGTTGATTGTGTGAAGGTGAAAAGTAGTTGTGGATAGTGGTTGGTTGAGTGAAGGTAGAGGGTGGTGGTTGGTGGTGTAAAGGTGGAGGATAATGGGGGATGGTAGTTAGGGGTGTTAAGGTGGAGGGTAATAGGGGATGGTGGTTGGTGGGTGTGAAGATGGTGGGTGTTATGAACCCCATGATCCTCATGATGAAGGTCTGCCCCACACTGAGAGTTATTCCCCACCTAACCATAGTGAGGAGTCAGGGAAGTTAAATGGTGCAAGCAACCATCATTAAATGTGACTAAGGAGGAGATACGTCCCCGAGGAGCACTTGGATAAGTCACTTGGAGGTCAGAGGTCGACTGTATGCGGCGACTCGTGTGCAAAAATGACGTCATCGCAGGAGCATGTTGCGTGCAATGGTCTTATGAGGTCACTTGTGAGGAAGTCTAAAAAGAAAGTCGCAGGTCGTCTCTCCAGAGGAAAATAGTTATTTGTGACTTATGTAGAAGAATTTGTAATGAATTTCACTGAGTGAAGCGTGAGGAAGCTTTGGGAGGGCAATGACTGCACCATACAGATGTTGTGACACGTGTTTATGTTGAGAATGATAAGAGTTTCAAAAGTGTTTGTGCGTTGTACTGCGACGAGGCAGTTGCTTTGTGTGTTTAGCTGTTGGTGGCGCCAGGTATAAATGTGGCACGGGTCAAATGTAGCTTAATTTGTTAGTCGACTGGAGATATTTACCCAGTGTTATGCCTATTTTATATTTTTCCTGTAACGAGAGGTCACCTCCTCCTAATATATGCTCGATGGTAAAGGGTATTTTAAGTGCAGTAAATACTTGTTTGAAGTTTAATCTGGCACTATGATGTCAGCAAAAGTGAAGGAGATAGTGTTCGATTGTCTGAGGCCCCTGACAGTGGATGCAGAGTTCGTTGATGTTTGATCTGTACTTAGAGCTGAGTGCTGCCAGTTTGGTGTGTCCAAGCCTTAATCTGGTCATCGTTACATCAGTTTCTCTGCTTTTTATAACTGACATGTTTCCAAGTTTCCGTTTTCTTTTTAATGGACCCATAGTACAAAGCTGAGCATGACGTTTTCCATTTCATTAAAAAATCTTTGGTGATAGTATCTTTGAAGGCTACTTTTCGTGCAATATGAGGAAATGGATGACGGGTAATGTGAGGTGTGTTGTGCATCGATTTGGCCAGTTGATCTACAAGTTTATTATGAAGTATACCACAATGCGCTGGGATCCAATGGATAGAGATGTCATAACCGTTCAATCGATGTTCATGAAGAAGTTAAAGGCATGGGTAAACAAACTCTTTGCATGTCGTTGAAGAGTACGTAATTGCTTG
Organism: Procambarus clarkii; assembly: GCF_040958095.1. Classification (NCBI taxonomy): domain Eukaryota; kingdom Metazoa; phylum Arthropoda; class Malacostraca; order Decapoda; family Cambaridae; genus Procambarus; species Procambarus clarkii. The sequence goes on from NC_091199.1 coordinate 30,600,357, forward strand.
AATCGCACTCTTGGAGTCACTACAGATTGTATCTCGCCCAACTGGTAATGATGTGATTATTTGGAGAGCTTGGTATAAGGCATATAATTCAGCAGTGAAAATAGATAGTTGGTTTAGTAACTGCCATCCTTGCTGGAGATGGTATTCCGGTATCCATCCAGCGCTAGTGACCGAAGGTGCGTTGTTCATGAGGATGCGAGATCCATCTGCATAAATCGCTGTGGTATTTGGCTACCAATTTTCCAATCTTGAGACAAAGACTGAGGCTATGGCTGAGTTTGGTGCAGACTTTGGAATGTTGTCATCGAGTTGTATTGATATATTAGGAGTTGTATAAAGTCAAGGTGGAATTGGGGGGCACAGTAAGTTGAGTTTCAGAGTTTTGGAGTAAAGTGAGGTTTATACTGAGGTTATCTGTAGCCCGTGTGAGGATCGGTTGTGATTGGTGGGGAAGTGGGGTTATGTGGGTTAATTGTTGGGTTAATTTTTTATCTGTATGGGTGTGTCTGGTGAGCAGTGGTACAGAGTGACAGATAGTTGGCACACATTATGTCCCGTCTGGTGGCAAAGCTTGTGAGGCCTTTTACCACGTGAAGTCCAAAGAAAGGAGTGGAAAGCATTGCACCACATGTAAGTCGCATAGCATTGTTTTGTATGACCTCAAGGATCTGTGGCTGCTCCGTAGGAGCAGCCACAGAGCCTTGCATCGGCTGCTCCTACGGAGCAGCCGATGCAAATGCCTACCAACAATAGTCTAGTTGGCTGCGAATGTAGGCTGTATATAAACAGGGCAAAATTTTATGGTGTGCTCCCCAGGTAGTGTGGCCAGGGTCAGGGGCTGACTGAGGGGGAGAGCCTCCTGGCGGATCAAGATTTTTGGTGTGGACTCGTCCATGTGGGGGAGTACCCCCACAGTATAGGCCGGTGCACGGAATATAGAATTGCGAGGATAATTTTATTTAATTAATGTTATTTGTATTTCGATAGAAGGATATAGTTTATTATTTTGTGGTAATGGAATTACAGGTTCATGTATGATGGTCATGGTGCGTCCAGAGTTGATGTAGCAGTGGTACATGGTGGCCTTTATTCGTCATTAGTTGAGGTAGCAGCGATATAGAAGAAGCTGCAAGAGGATATACTTAATTTGCGGACCCACTGATTGAAGGTCCCTGTAGTGATTCCCAGGAAGATCAATCACCATAGAGGAGACTTGTTGTGTAGCGAGAGTAGCTGATCTTGCGGGTGACATATAGAGGGTTGTGAGGGCAACAATATATGCTTCAGAGATAGATGGATTTATGTAGTATGCCTGACACATTGCAAGGTGAAAGCGTTGATATTTTGTTGTTGGTGTTAAATTACATGTAAAAAGCCTAGTCGCCCAAACAGATGGCGAGGTGACTGAGGAACTGTGGGTAAATTTGGCTCAGAATATTAATTATAATGATAATTAATTTCGATAGCTGCGAAGGACCACCGAATAATTAAAAAAGAAATAAAATGAATAAATAATATTAGAAATAAATCCTAGAACTAGTGCCTATGGATCTCTCAATAATTGATCATGTAATTCAAGAGCATTAAGTGAACTGTAGACTGAAATTAAAATATTGAGCCGCATCGCACCGCATCCTTTGGGGGGTTAAATTGGTACAATGAAACTAATGCGTTACTGGCACAATAAAATAGATACAAATTCGCATGAAATATTAGCCATTAAGATATCAAGAATATCAGAAATAATTACATGACAAATAATAATAAATGGTTAGTAAACATATGATCTTATATTGAAGATCAGTAATTAAATAAATGTTAGTGATTTACTAATTTAGAAAATAAACAGCAGCTTAGCTGTGTTGTAGAAATAGATGTAAGCGTTAGGGCAGTCACGTCAAGAGAACTTGTCGAAACAGTCTGTCCTAGAACACGCCTTGGGGGTAGAGTCTTTCTTCTCTTCTTGTCACTATGGAACAAGCTGAAATATAGGTAAAATGTAAGAATTGCCTATACCAATGTTGATTTACATCTATTTCTAAATGAAACTGTGGAGGCGATCGAGCGTGGGACTCACTTGTTGGTATTTAGAGTCCATGCCGCCTGACAACGAACATCCTACAAATTAATTACCTTGTGATCACAAACTACCAACTATTAGTAGGACTTATCGGTTTAATGTTCGCCAAGCCGAGTGTCTGATTAATGATGGAGTCGCTCTAGCACTCTGACATCCGCTGATGTTAGGTGACACAAATACGGGCTGGTAAAATACGCAAGGTCCAGACACTGCTTGTCGCCAGGAAAATGGCTGCCGTCTCTCTCCACCATCCTCCTTGAGGTGGCGCATGAGCAATAGCTCCCAGTAGGATCCCCGAGCATAAATTATATTATTTATTTAATGGTAAATATGGAAGGAAGAGAGTATTACGAATATTTACGTCATAAATAAATGTGTTATGCGGCCATATATTTTCTCGTGGTGCAAGTCAATTAACTTAGACTCCGTTAAATAAACGAAAAAGAGTTAGAGTGGAAATTGTTTTACATTATATTATTATTCACTGGAACAGCTAGTCTAGCTGGGTAAATGAATTCCAGTAAACGGTAATATACTAATTAAAGTAAACTTATTAGTAAATGTTTATCCTTAATAAAGGTAAGTAAAGAACTGAACTCTATTTGATCCACTGATATGTGGAAATTTATTCTCTGTGGCTAGCTGGCTGACGCAACTTCGCCATAAACAGTAGGAAAGATTAGGCGCGGTTATTACACAGTAACAAATGAATTAATATTATTGCACTACTGGTTAGTGGTATTTGAAAATATAATTGTTAGTACAAGAATTCTTCTTGAAGTACTAATTGTGAGTGATTATGTGTTGGAAATTTCCAACAGACACAATGGGTTGCTGAAAAGAAGCAGGCAGCAGCCTAGCCCAGATGGCGAAGTGACTGAGGCACAGCGGGTGGCTGAATCAGAGCAGGCAACAGAGTACCCCAGATGGCGAGGTGACTGAGGCACAGCGGGTGGCTGAATCAGAGCAGGCAACAGAGTACCCCAGATGGCGAGGTGACTAAGGCACAGCGGGTGGCTGAATCAGAGCAGGCAACAGAGTACCCCAGATGGCGAGGTGACTGAGGCACAGAGGGTGGCTAAAGAGGAACGGGCAGCAGACTACCCCAGAACTGTCTCACACACACACACACACACACAGAGCTTGTGTCTGAAACGAGTGCCTTACCCACAGCCTGAGTCTGAGAGCAGGTAGCTGTTATAAGCTCGTGTAACTGCAGGTCGAGTTATTTCTCTCTCTTTTAGACAACTCAAAGGACAAGATGCATAAGGTGCAAATGTTTGTTGATTTAGGAAAAACCTGAGGCCTTGGAGGGATGTACAAAGGAACAGATGAGACACATTGCAGGGAGATGTGGCATTAGGATAAAATCATCCAAGGAAGCACTGATGAAAAATTGGATCCTTAAGGATTTGAGAGTCAGGAGTGAAGTGGTAGAGCAAAGGGCACAAAATGGAGCTGAGAGGGGAGTGGAAGATGATGGGCAAGATGGAGTGAGGTCACAGGTGTCAAACAGGAGTAGTAAGAGTAGCCACAGTAGCAGAAGCAGCCGGAACAGATGCTTGGAATGGTTCCAGCTTGAATTGCAGATGCAACTGAGGCGAGGCAGTTCCAACTAGAGAAGTTGAAATTAGAACTGCAGAGAAAAAATTAAGTAGAAAAAGAGAAGACTAAACTAGAAGCTAAACTGGATGTTGGTGGAATGAAGGTGGGGGGTGGTGGGTGATAGTGGTTGGTGGTGTGAAGATGGAGGGTAGTGGGGGATGGTTGTTGGTGGTGTGAAAGTGGTGGGGGGGGGGTGATGGTGGTTGGTGGTGTGAAGATGGAGGGTAGTGGGAGATGGTGAATGGTGGTGTGAAGATGGAGGGTAGTGGGGGATGGTGGTTGGTGGTGTGAAAGTGGTGGGGGGGGGGTGATGGTGGTTGGTGGTGTGAGGATGGAGGGTAGTGGGGGATGGTTGTTGGTGGTGTGAAGATGGAGGGTAATGAGGGTTGGTGGTATGAAGATGGAGGGTAGTGGGGGATGGTTGTTGGTGGTGTGAAGATGGAGGGTAGTGGGGGATAATTGTTGGTGGAGTGAAGGTGGTGGGTGATGGTGGTTGGTGGTGTGAAGATGGAGGGCAGTGGGGGATGGTTGTTGGTGGTGTTAAGGTGGAGGGTAGTGGGGGATGGTGGTTGGTGGTGTGAAGATGGAGGGCAGTGGGGGGTGGTTGTTGGTGGTGTGAAAGTGGAGGGTAGTGGGGGATGGTGGTTGGTGGTGTGAAGATGGAAGGTAGTGGAGGATGGAGGTTGGTGGTGTGAAGGTGGAGGATGGTGGGGAATGATGGTTGGTGGTGTGAAGGTAGGGGGTAGTGGGGGATAGTGGTTGGTGGTGTGAGGATGGAGGGAAGTGGGGGATGGTTGTTGGTGGTGTGAAGATGGAGGGAAGTGGGGGGGGTGGTTGGTAGAGGGTAGTGGGGGATGGTGGTGTGAAAGTGGTGGAGGTGGTGGGTGGTGGTGTGTAGGTGAAGGGTAGTGGGGGATGGTGGAGGGAAGTGGGGGATGATGGTTGGTGGTGTGAAGGTGGAGGGTGGTGGTGTGAAGGTGGAGGGTGGTTGTGTGAAGTTGGAGGGTGGTTGTGTGAAGTTGGAGGGTGGTGGTGTGAAGGTGGAGGGTGGTGGTGTGAAGGTGGAGGGTGGTGGTGTGAAGGTGGAGGGTGGTGGTGTGAAGGTGGAGGGTGGTGATGTGTAGGTGGAGGGTGGTGGTGTGAAGGTGGAGGGTGGTGGTGTGAAGGTGGAGGGTAGTAGGGGATGCTGGTTGGTGGTGTGAAGGTGGAGGGTAGTGGGATGCTGGTTGGTGGTGTGAAGGTGGAGGGTAGTAAGGGATGGTGGATGGTGGCGTGAGGGTGGGATTTTTTTTTTTTTTAGAGTAAAGAGGGTGGAGAGGCATAGGTGAAGCAAAGTTTAGAAGTGGGAAATACAGTGAGAGTTATGAAAGCAGGCGGGCTGTCCGCCTTGCTGACACGATGTGTGGGTGTTGGCAGCTAAGCTAAGCTTTCTCTCTTGTCAGGGAGCTGTGAGTGTGAGGTTCTTCACATGTATTTCAACATATACGGATGTCTATTGATGAATACTGTGTAGCACTTATATATACACACCCTGATGCTTCCAAACATGTTGTTCTGTTTAAGGCTCTTTATTTCTGTTTTTTATTAATATTGATTTATTTATACATGCATATATATTCACATATGTACACACACATGTATCCATATACACATACATATATACTAAATTGTTTCCAATTATTGGGAGGTTTCTGGTCAGTATTTCACCTGGGAATTATGTACTGTGGGGCGGGGTTTTCATCTAGTGAATTGAGGCTCTTGGGCCACCAGCTGTGGGAGCGGCGTCTCATCTTGGAGTAATCTTTCTAACATTGGGTCCTCTAACATTTCGATGGTGTTCCACACCCTGATGGGTTGGTGATGTAGTCTGATATTTAGTGGTTGTATGTTCAGGAGTTCATGGAGTTCCTGGATTGTCTGGTCATATGGTGGACGGTGTTTTGCTGTTCTCCTTAGTGCCTTAGTTTGAACTGCTTTTAGTTTTTGGAAGTTAATTTTCTTTAAGGTGTGCAGTGGTACTGGGGGATACTCAAGATGCGGCCGAACTAGAGCACTATATAGGTGCATCTGAATGTTCGTGCTGAGGCTTCGGAATCTCCTCAGTTTCCCAAAGGCTGCTTTGGCTTTGTTTAATCGGTCCTTTATGTGAATTTTTATCCCTGTTTTATTGATCAAGGGTCCCAGTATTCTGCCTACCTCCGCATATTGCCCGAAACGCTATGCGTACTAGTGGCTTTAGGTATTGTATGTACTACCTCTATCTTTAAATCTAACAGAATGTTTGTACTGTAACTGCAACTATGTATGTACTTTTCCTAAATAAATTATTATTATTATTATTATTATTATTATTATTATTATTATTATTATTATTATTATTATTATCATTATTATTATTATTATTATTATTATTATTATTATCATTATTATTATTATTATTATTATTATTATTATTATTATTATTATTATTAAATTGGATCGGGCAGTTGTCAAGGATAATGGGGTCAGGGTTTTATTTTGCAATGTGTATTATCTGGAACTTTTGTTTGTTTGTGCTGATTTTTCATTGTTTCTCAAAGATGTTTATGGATTTAATTGCTGCCTTGGTCTTGTCGGCTAGTAGTGGCTTTGATGAACCCGTTCCGTTCTGGGTGTGAGAGGGAAAGGGCCACGCTATGCGAGCTCCGCGGAAAACAATATATATCTAGGGATATTTCAGTGATACAGGAACTAAACACAGTCAGATAACTTTTAAAGTGTGTCTCAACATATTAAACAATATATCATAGTGATTACCATCCGACCGTTTGTGTTCAAGGAAAAATAAGTGAAATTCGTGTGTAGTCACCGCCTGCCCTCGTGGTGCCAGGAGGCCTTAGGCGATAGTTGCCAAGTCGTCATTAAATCGCATCCCTCGTTATTGAAACATCAAGAAATCAGTGCACATAGTGCTAAGCTCTATGCAAAACGTGTGTCTATTATAAAAAAAAATCAGATAACATATCTTACTATCAAGTTAACAATTTATACACAAAATGAGTCCGTCGTGTGTATGTAAACAAGGGCCATTTGGATGTAGGCCCACCCCAGTACCCACTGTGTGTGTATTTTTTCAAATAGTGTAACGTACTCAGGTAACTAGTGCCCAGACACAGAAACTAGACGCCTCTACTGTAAGATAACTAGTGGGAAAATGCAAGTAATGTAATCTAACAAGTGAACAAAACAAATTAAGAGTGTGACACGTGGTAACAGCACTGCCAGTCAATACAGCCTCCTACAGGCCTATCTCAAGTTGGTAAACACCCACGGTCAACACCCACGGTCAACCCCCAACGGTCAACACCCCACTTTGTAAGACCTTGTAAGATCACCACCACTAAACAGAAGTGTTCAACAAAAATGGATTTGATAAGAACGTGCATAGAATGTAACATGAAGGTAGATTACCAACAGAGCTTTCACTGCCAACTCTGTTCAGCAGCCATACACAAAAAATGTGCCAACATGACCAATAATTCAATGAGAAATGGTCCCAGTGACCACTCTGTGTACTAGCTCTGCAAAAAGGATGATGTAACTTTTTTGAAGATGATGGAAATCCCGGATAAAACTCCCGCCGAAAACAGAGAATCACTAATAAATGCCTGTATAGCAATTTCTAATGTCTTCAAACAAACTGTACATGACACCAAGGTACAACCAGATGCAGCACACAGCTCGGTGGCAGCGGCGCCGGAGCAGAGCAGGGAGTCGGGGACGCCTGAGCAGAGCGGGGAGTCGGGGACGCCTGAGCAGAGCGGGGAGTCGGGGACGCCTGAGCAGAGCGGGGAGTCGGAGACGCCTGAGCAGAGTGGGAAGTCGGGAGAGCCTGAGCAGAGCGGGGAGTCGGGGACGCCTGAGCAGAGCAGGGAGTCGGAGACGCCTGAGCAGAGCAGGGAGTTGGAGACGCCTGAGCAGAGCGGGGAGTCGGAGACGCCTGAGAAGAGTGGGGAGTCGGGGGCGCCTGAGCAGAGCGGGGAGTCGGGGACGCCTCAGCAGAGCAGGGAGTCGGGGGTGCCTGAGCAGAGCACGGTGTCAATGGCACCGGAGCAGAGCGCGGTGTCGCAGGCCCCAGAGCAGAGCACAGTGTCGGGGACGCCTGAGCAGAGCGGGGAGTCGGGGACGCCTGAGCAGAGCGGGGAGTCGGGGACGCCTGAGCAGAGCGGGGAGTCGGAGACGCCTGAGCAGAGTGGGAAGTCGGGGGAGCCTGAGCAGAGCGGGGAGTCGGGGACGCCTGAGCAGAGCAGGGAGTCGGAGACGCCTGAGCAGAGCAGGGAGTTGGAGACGCCTGAGCAGAGCGGGGAGTCGGAGACGCCTGAGAAGAGTGGGGAGTCGGGGGCGCCTGAGCAGAGCAGGGAGTCGGGGGTGCCTGAGCAGAGCACGGTGTCAATGGCACCGGAGCAGAGCACAGTGTCGGGGACGCCGCAGCAGAGTGCGGTCCCTGGCAAAGAGACACAAACATAACAAGACCCTAAAATCAGTTGGTATTACAAATGGGCAACCTGTAAACATGGGATATCGGGAAGAACAAATGGAACATGCATGTACGATCACCCTAGAACGTGCAGAAACCTCCTCAATACAGGTAAATATACCAAAAGCTGCGAATTCTTTCACCCAGAAGCTTGCAAGAACTCTTTGGACAGGAAAGAGTGCTTCAATGCTGAATGTCCAGCTTTTCATATAAGAGGTACCAAGCAAATAAAACCGACAGACCGCCACTATGAAAACAGCCACTACTCCGTCGACTGGGATAATTTTTTTAGCAAGAGGAGGAGGAGAAGAATGGCTGAAAATGACCAGACTCTACCACCAACTCGGTCAAATGCTGGAGAGGACGCAAACACAGTGGCCTCCTTACCAGAGCCTTAGATATTAACACCAAGTAAGGCATCCAGCACTTCCACTAACACGATAACATCATTTATATTTGCCAACATCCAGGGTATAAAAACACGCAAATCCAACAAGTTCACTTTATAGATGGTCTCCTTCATGAGGCAAATGCAGTGTTTGCAGCCCTAACAGAAACCCACACAAAGGACTACCATAATGGTGAAATATGGATCTCAGAGTACAATCTTTTCAGATGTGAGAGGAAACACCGGCTTCAGGGTGGGGTCAGCCTCTACGTCAAAGACACACTCATCTGTAATGAACTGCTAAACACCTCAAATGATATGGTGGAAGTGCTGATAATCAAAATAGAGATCCTAAATGTAGTTATTGTCCTTGCATATAAGTCACTGGAGGCAAACCCTCAGCAGTTTAAAGACCAACTAATGAAAATAGAACACTGCTTGGAAAACCTCACAAATCCAGCTCCGAACATCATCCTGCTTGGGGACTTCAACCTACGACACCTGAAATGGAAGCACCTGGCTAATACAGTAATATCAGAAAGAATACCAGGAAGTAGCCTAAATGAACAGGCACATGCAAATGACCTGCTACGAATGTGTGACAGGTTTGCCTTAAACCAGCAAATAGTAGAACCAACTAGGAAGGAGAACACGCTGGACCTCATTTTCACTAATAATGATGAATTGATCAGGAACATAATGATTACAAATACCTGTTACTCAGATCACAACTTAATTGAAGTTATGACAACCATGGGGAATAGACAATCAAAACCAGTCCAGATTCTAGGTGGAGGAGATTTCAGCAAATTCAACTTCAATAATAAACAGATAAACTGGGAGCAAATAAACGAGGACTTCACAGAAATAAACTGGGAAGATCAGCTAGAAAGTGCAAACCTGAACCAGTGCCTGGAAAAAATAAGCTCACTAGCACTAGAAATATGTTCAAACTGCATACCCCTAAGAAAAAAAAGAGGACGAGATGCAGATTGGAACGGGAACGTCGTTCCCTATATAGGCGAAGAAAACGAATCGCGGAGCAACTTGAGAGTCTCACCCTATCTCAAGAGCGGCGAAGAAGGTTAGGTAGAGAAATAGAAACAATTGAACTCAAGCTACAAGAATCATACAAAACCCAGGAGAGGCAAAGAGAGCAAAAGCCCATCAGTGAATTAGAGAAAAATCCGAAATATTTTTTCTCCTATGCAAAATCAAGATCAAAAACCACATCTCGTATCAGGCCCCTGCGAAAGGGAGATGGAACTTTCACCGATGACAACAAAGAAATGAGTGAGCTACTGAGGAAACAGTATGACTGTTTTCAGCGAGCCATTAAACGCACTAAAGATTGATAACTCAAATGAATTTTTCATGGATATGATACCAACATCAAATCATATATCAGACGTCACCCTATCCCCACTGGATTTTGAAGAAGCCATAAACAGTATGCCTATGCACTCTGCACCAAGCCCGGATTCTTGGAACTCCATATTCATCAAGAACTGTAAAAAAACACTATCGCAGGCCCTCCACATTCTGTGGAGACAAAGCCTAGATACTGGCGTTATCCCTGATATACTAAAAACAGCAGGGATAGCACCACTTCATAAAGGAGGAAATATGACAGAGGCAAAAAATTACAGACCGATAGCACTAACATCGCACATCATAAAAATTTTTGAGAGAGTGCTAAGAAGTAAGATCACAAAATACATGGAATCACAGCATCTCCATAACCCCGGACAACTTGGTATCAGAACAGTGCGCTCTTGCCTGTCCCAGTTGCTGGACCACTATGATATGGCATTAGATGATATGGAAGACAAACAAAACGCGGATGTAATTTACACATATTTCGCAAAAGCTTTTGATAAATGTGACCATGGTGTTATTGCACATAAAATGCGTTCAAAAGGAATTACCGGAAAAATAGGCAGATGGATCTACAATTTACTGACTAACAGAATAAATAAAATCCAGCCCATCAACCGTGAAGAGCTCAGTCCCCCAGGGTACTGTGCTTGCTTCTGTACTTTTTCTCATCCTCATATCGGACATAGACAAGAACATAACCTATAGCACTGTATCATCCTTAGCAGATGACACTAGGATCTTCATGAGAGTAGGCAACATAGAGGACACGGCAAACCTCCAATCAGATGTAGATCAGGTCTTTCTATGGGCTACAGAAAATATTATGGTGTTTAACGAACATAAGTTCCAGCTCATGGGCTATGGAAAAAATGAAAATATAAAAACGGAAACCACGTACAAAACTCAGGCAAATCATAACATAGAACGAAAAGACAATGTAAAGGATCTGGGTGTACTCATGTCGGAAGACCTTACCTTTAAAGAATACAATAAAGTAGCCGTCACAATTGCAAGAAAAATGACAGGTTGGATAACAAGAACTTTTCACACTAGAGATGCTAAACCGATGATGATACTTTTCAAAACGCTTGTGCTCTCTAGAGTGGAGAACTGCTGCACAATGACAGCCCCTTTCAAAGCTGGAGAAATTGCTGACCTGGAGAGTGTGCAGAGATTCTTTACTGCTAGAATCCACTCAGTAAAACATCTAAACTATTGGGACCGACTAAAGAGCCTAAATCTGTACTCCCTTGAGCACAGGCGGGAGAGATACATAATAATTTACACGTGGAAAATATTAGAGGGGCTGGTCCCAAACCTGCACACAGAAATGAGACCACATCACATGAGACCAGAAAACATGGCAGGATGTGCAGAATACCCCCGTTGAAAAGCAGAGGTGCAACAGGTACTCTGAGAGAGAACTCTATCAACATCAGAGGCCCGAGACTGTTCAACACACTTCCGCTACACATAAGGGACATAACTGGCAAACCCCTCACAGTGTTCAAGAGAGAACTGGATAAGCACCTCCAAAGGATACCTGATCAACCAGGCTGTGACTCATACGTTAGGCTGCGAGCAGCCGCGTCCAACAGCCTGGTTGATCAGTCCAGCAACCAGGAGGCCTGGTCGACGACCGGGCTGCGGGGACGGTAAGCCCCAGAAGCACCTCAAGGTAAGGACCCGGTTGGCATATTATTTGGGTGATATCGTCAGCGTACGTGATGTATTCTCCATGTTGGGGTTGGGGTAGGTCACCTGCAAATATGTTGAATAGAGTGGGGGAGAGGCAGCTTCCTTGTGGTACTCCACTTTTCAGTTCTATTATTCAGTCACCCAAGTAGCTGCCGATATTGAGCCTAGCAGTTCTGTTGTCTATAAAGCTGCAGAGAGTAGCTGTAAATCTCACAGGGACTCCTAGCTCATATATCTTATATTTTAGGCCTGTGTGCCATACTTTTTCGAAGGCTTTCGAAACGTTTCTAAGCACTCTATTACACTGATCTTTTTTCGACACTGCGTTGGCTATATGCTCGTAGATCAGGGCTATTGCTGTATTGGGCCCTCTGCGGTTCCTAAACCCTTCCTGCCTGGTGTAATACTTCTCCTCTTCCATGTACTTCACAAGTCTCTGACTGATTATTTTTTCAAATATTTTGCCTCGTACTTCGAGGAGGGAAATTGGCCTGTAATTTTCAGTTTGGGTTGGGGGTTTACCTGGCTTGGGCATTAATCCTATTGTGGCATTCTTGAAGTATGTGGGGAATAGTTCAGATGCAAGAGCTGTATTTACTATACAAGTGTATTGATGGAGTGCAATCACTGGTAGGTTGGATAATACCATCTTATTTATCTTGCTGTTGCCCGGCGCCTTGTTCTGGAACCCATAATTGTTTTATGGACCTCTGCAACGGTTATGTGTTTCATAAGGTGGCAGTCATTGCAGATGTTGTTAAGGTCTATTGTTTGCGTCGGGAGTAGTGCTTCAGCTCAGTTAACGACTTGAGTTGTAATTTCCCTTTCAATGATGGGGCAAAAGTTGAAATTTGTTTCCGGGTTTATCCTGAATAATTTTTCACAGAACTTCCTGAATTCCTGTTCTTGTTCACTTTCCTCATAGAGTTTATTTCCTGAGGCGTCTATGATTCAGGGTGTTCCTTCACCTGAGTTTTCCATCACTTTCTTCCAGAACTTTCCTGGGTTTCTGTAGTCGGCTTAAATTTTGCTTATTAGGTCATCCCATTTTTTGGTGTATTCTATTTTGTATAGATCTTAAAGCTTGTCTTGTAACTCTCTTTGTAGTCTTTTGTGCTCGTCCGTCCACCCGTTGTGCGTTATGAGTTGTAGAGGATTGTTATATCTGGTTTGCAGCGTCCTAAGTGTCTCAGTGGCTTGGGGGTGTGGGAGCATTATGTGGTGAGCTACGGGGATACGATCGTTCATGCATTTTTCTATGGTGCTAATACACGTATTTAGCTCTGTATTTATGTATGATGTTTCCTTTCCATTAAAGTCTGTGACACTGATTTCCTGTGCACTGCTTTTGAACGCTTCCCAGTCAGTTTTTTGTGTATTGAATTCTTGGTGGTGAGGGTTTCTGAATGGGGTTAGCCGATAGCTTCATTATTATTGGTAGGGGGTCGCTTGTGCTCTCTGGGCCCCTTTCTATGCGGGTGTTTAAGAAGTGGTGGTTGTTTGACAGTATTATGTCTGGTTTACCACTGTGTCCTTGTCTGACATAAGTTGGGAAGTCTGGGCCCAGGTGGGTTAGATTGCCGTTCCTTATCATATTGTGGATGGCATCTCCTGCCTGGTTGTTCCATCCGTGTCCCAGTGTTCTGTATTTGGCGTTCAGACCTCCCAGGAAGTAGGCAGGTCTGTTCCTTCTGGTGAGTTTCATGATGTCGGTCAGGGGAAGGTAAGGTCGTCTTGGTGGTTGGTAACACGTTCCTATGAAGATTGTACCTTTCGTAGTTCGGAGTTCCATTGCAAGGAAGTTTACTTGAAAATTATCTAGAATTTTGTTTCGAATATTTTTCCTTACAGCAATTGCTGCTCCATCGTTGGCTTGGTCAGCGCTGTTGACCTGGTAAATTTTGTAATAGAAAATCTTTATCTTCTCACTATCCTTTTTTCCATGGCTGTTAATGAGTATTAAATCTGGGTCTATTTCTCTGTACAAGTTGCTGAGTTTCAATGCTCTGTATGGAGTCCAGCTTAGAACATTGTGTTGAATTATTGGTAATAACTGGATGGCTATGTTGAAACTGATAGGTCACTTCCACCTCGTGGATTGTTTTGGATCGATGCATGTCCGTTGTGCATTGTGTTAAACAGACTGCTGCTTATCTGTTGAATGGTTATGGGGGTTTGGTTGAAAGCATGCGACATTATATAATTGTAGACGTATTTCGTATTAGCATTAGGGATATTGTGTTGGAATTTTACGTTCTGAGTTCGTATACGTTCTTTGAGGATCTTGTAGTTAACCGTGTGGGTTTCGTTTCTTGAGAAGAATTCGGTATTGTTTGGGATCTCTGCTTAGTCCTGGGTGACTGTGTCTGAGTTTGCAGCATTGTCTGTATGTGTGTGGTAAGCATTGATGCCCACTGTGTGTCTGTGATCTGCCTCAGTTACCTCATCGGAATTCGCTAATAGTTGTGTCTCCTGTGGTGCTTGTATGTTTGTAGGCCCTCCTTGGGGGTCATTAGTGGTGGATGGTGCGACTGGTGTTAGTTCAACTTCCCCTTCTGACACATCGAGGGTCTCTGCATTCGTGGGTCCTGACACTTGTTGGGAGTTAGTCTCAGATGTGGGAATGCTGATTATATTGCTGGCCACCAGGGCTTTTATGATGTTAAGTGTGGAAGGATTGTCTGGGAATACCATTTCTGGGAGACCTTTCCTCCTGTACGTTTCTTTAATTACGGATCCAAATGACCCTGGACTTGCTAAGTTTTCTAAGTGAGCAAAGATCATACTGCTCAGGATCTTTGTTGGTAGGTCCCCAATTACCTGTCAGGTCATGTTTGCTGGATTGTGTGGGGTAGTGTTTGCTGGATTGTGTGATACCTTATTTGACCAAGCATTGGTGGTAGTTATACCTGCATAGGTATTATTGACTGTTGCTGTCTTTGTTGCTGCGTCATCGGCCCTTTTTTGTTTTAGGATGTTCTTTCTAGTGGGACAGATTGATGCCAGCATGCGGTGGGGACCCCCACAATTGAGACATTTGGGGTTTGATTTATTTGTGCAATCTCTGAATATGTGTCCCTGCTCAGCGCATTCTGAACATACTTTGACCGTTTGTTGGCAATCTGCGGCTGTGTGGTCGTATTTATAGCATGTCCAACAAGGGGTTATGTTACAGCATTCTTCTTGCTCAAGGTTGTAGTTGTCCATGCTAAGGTGGTAGTAGTGGCAATGGATACCTTGACTGAGAGCTTTCTGTGCCATGGAGATTTCTTCGAATCTTATTTTCATCATGGTAGACAATCTCGGCATGAGAATTACTTCTTCTACCTTGGCCCAATCATTCCTTTCTTCTATGTGGCGTTTTATATTTTCCGGGGTATTGTTAGTAAGTGATGCATCAAGTCTCTTCAGGACTATTGTCTTCCTGGCCTGCAGCTCTGGGGAAATAATGACCTGAAAATGTTTCCCCGTCAATTTACATATACTTTTTCCCTTGATGACTCTGTCAACATCTTCATCCTGGTAACATAGTGCTATGAATGAGGAGTCCCTTGTGGTTATTAGTTTAGAAAATCGTACCTTGAGAGTGAACAAGAGATTGGCTAGTTCATTCTGTTTATCATAGCTTGTGTCCCCCACCCCCACAAGGGGGAGGATTTTTACCCGGTGACCTCTCATTGTCTCAGTACTAGCTCATTCTTTTCTGTTTTCTTGCTTTGCTCTTCCTATCCCTTCCTAAGAATAAGCTCTCCTTAGCTGAGGGCTAAGCACTCCGTCCTTCTACTTGGTTGGTTGTGACTCGTAGAGGTTAACCCTCAGTGACTTATTCTCCTATGTCCTATTTGTGGATAGAAGGTCCCCAAAGACAGTCTAACCCTGCTACAAGGGTGAACAGATACACAAATCAATTGGCCTCCCAGATTTTACAGGTAACCGCATGGGCCATGGCCCGTTCCACTTGACTTATTGAAATGGCGAAGTGAGAAGAGTAAGAGATAATGAGGAAGTCATATAACTATGAATGTACAGGTGCTCTATACAAAGCTGGCATCATTTAATGTTGGTGGCTGTGTCACCCTCCTGTTAGGGAGGGGGTGGGAAAGACCGTTGGGTCAGTGGGCCCGTGGGGGGTCAGGTTACAATCCCACCACTCTCATTGCTGTAGTTGTTGCCTGAAGCTGGTGATGCCTTTAGATATATCTCTTCTTGCTAGAGAGTCTTACAGTGAGTCCCAAGTACCCTGTGCAAGTAATGCTGTGTTATTAGCACCAGCAATGCATCAAACACTAACGTTTGGTAGGCTTCCCCTGGTAGGGAGCGGTGGAGGCCAGCTAGCCTCTCTTCAGGCCTCCAGCTCCTAAGCCTGAGTGTGCTCCCAGAATATTAGTTCACTCTAGGGTTCCTCTTTTACTAGTGACTTATGCTATAGTGTCAGAACACTCAGCTACACAATAGTATTGTCTCGATACATCCTGGCTATCAAACACAAGAGTTGGGTACGAGGAACTTAACCCCTAGAGGGGAGAAGAGGCACGCACATCCTATCAGCCCAGGGCCTGGCGGCAGTGTCAAGGTGGAGGGCTGTGGTGAATGGTGGTTGGTGGTGTGTAGGTGGAAGGTAGTGGGAGATCTTCTATTGTAATTTATAGAGCATAGATGCAGGGTAGTGGATGGTTTAGTGAAGGTGGGGTGGATGATGGTGGTGGTGTGTGTAGTGAAGGTGGTGGTGGGGTAGTGAGGAAGGGGGTGGTACTTACCAATCAGTGACCAAGGGCAGCGCGTCCTCGTAAACGAAGGCCAAAGACCAATCCATGCACCCGCCAAACCACCCGTTTATGAATGATAAATGGTTTACACACTACTCATGTAGGGAAACTGACCTGTGGGCTTTATTTTGCAATTTACATTAAACTTTATTGCATTTTAAACAGGAATTTATTTCTATGTTTATTTATTTCGATAGTAAACTGTATGATGTTTAAAAGGGACTGTATGATGTTTAAATTTCACACAAATCTCTTTCCTTACACATTCTGGGGGGTTTATTATTTATATACTTCGTCTAGCAATAAAAATTGTTGATTGGTAGACATACACTACAGTATTAGACTACATATATTAGTAATTAAATGGGGAGGACTTATCTTGTATGGCTGATTTTGTCCTAGGCAACCAGATATGAACTCGGATGAAGAAGCCAGTTGATACACTTTGTTTGTGAAGCTGGCCGCCAACTCATGTACTGCAGTACTAGATAACTAGTAATTCTTGTTCCTCTTCAATTACACCTGTCAAAGGGCACACAATGTACTGGCAGTAATCCTAATATGACAGCTATATCAGAGGAAATAGAGGCAATTTAAATAATGAGAGGTGAATATCTATCACCTTGTTGTTTGTTCTCGCTTTGCATTCTGACCGGTTTACCCTATAGCTACATAACATTACTGACCAGAAATGAAAGATAATAAATGGGTTTCGGAGAACACTTCCCCTTATAGTAGACATATATCATGTGTTGACAATGAGAGCACTTTATTCACATAACACTGTGTTCCAAGGGAAATTATTGGGGCTAGATTTGCCCCAGCAAGACTGGTATAATGTTAATGGTGACTGCTCTCTCCCTCCCTCTTTCCACTGATGCCTCTGCTATGTTGTCCAGATGTCAAGAAGGGAATGGAAGGCTTACATTTATTCTATTTTAGTACTGATAATTAAGTTGATTCAAGTGAAATGTTTTTAAGATGTTTACAGTCCAAAAACTATGGTATTAAGAAGATTTCCCATTAATATAGCTGGTGAATCTTATAGTGATGTGGCAATAACATCCCCCGTTTTCTACTGCCAGAAATTTCCACTGTGTCTCATTTTCTATGTGTTAATTTGAGAGTTGGTAAATGGTGTCGGTTTTTCCAACAATTCACGACTGATGACGTCAGAACACTTCCAGAACATGTGCTTCACTGAGGCCTTTTGTTTGAACCACATCGCTGTAAATGCTTTACCTGCTTATATACAAATACAAATAAGCGCCAACAGAACCTAAACACCTAACCTAACAAATGCCTAAATATGCACAATTTGATAATATACTAATTTATATTTCAGAAAACTTCTGTTTTAAATGAACAAAATGTTAAAACTGATGAATGTGTCTTATGGGTCAGCCACTGGATAGAATGGACTTGGTCTTTGGACGTGTTGCTAAGGTAAGTGAAGCGTAGCTCTCTAAACCTCTCCTACTCTGGCTTTGTTGTACTTGTTGTATTACAGTTTAACTATTCTCACGTTCACATTCTTTGTCGGATCTTGTCTTAAAAATTTTGAAGAGAGGTGGCTTCTGCAACTTCTTCCAGTGCATACTACTTGTTGACTACACATACAGAGTATGAGTATGTCCTTATCTTTTTCTATTAATTTGTGTTTCTATCCTCAACTTAGGTTCTATTAATCTTTCTCTCATTAAAAACAAGCTGTCCCTGTTCACCTTGTACATTACACTCAGTATTTGATGTTATGATCAAATCCTCTCAGTTAGTTATAACCTCCCTGGTTGTGAGGCGCAGTTCTCTTAACTCTCATAGCTTAACCTTCTTATTAACAGATCTCTACATTCTTTCTTATTCTTTTATGCTCATTATTCTCACAGGACTTCTCCTCTTTGTAAAAGCATGTATAAGAACTGGCCATATTGAAGGAGAGTTTCCTGGTGATTCAACGCCCCACTACCTATCAGTGTGGGCGGTGAGCGCGGGTGTACTTAGTGCGTGGTGGCCAGCCAGCCAGCCAGCAGTCATGCAGGGTGTTGGTTAGTGTGTAGTGTGAGTGTGGTGGTGAGAGTCATGTCTGTCTGTCTGCTGCCTCTCCTCTGTGTCCTGGTGGTCTGGTCGGCCGCCTTCCCGGAGGCCACCATGGGCCACACAGAGGAGTTGGACCTGACAGCGACCGTCTTTATTAACCAGATTGCTATACACCAGCTGCAGGAGGAGCAGCGAGGCGTCCAGGAAGGTGAGAGTAAGAGCAAAGTTATGTTCACAGTTCCTTGTGACTTATTTAATGAGTTAGAAAACTGAATATTAGCGGCATATATATAAAAATCACGATAAGGCACCAGTACACACCATAAGGCACCAGTACACACCATAAGACACCAGTACACACCATAAGGCACCAGTACATACCATAAGGCACCAGTCCACACCATAAGGCACCAGTACACACCATAAGGCACCAATACACACCATAAGGCACCAGTACACACCATAAGACACCAGTACACACCATAAGGCACCAGTACATACCATAAGGCACCAGTCCACACCATAAGGCACCAGTACATACCATAAGGCACCAGTACACACCATAAGGCACCAATACACACCATAAGACACCAGTACAAACCATAGGGCACCAGTACATACCATAAGGCACTAGAACACACCGTAAGGCACCAGTACACACCACAAAGCACCAGTACACACCATAAGGCCCCAGTACACACCATAAGGCCCCAGTACACACCATAAGGCACCGGTACACACCATAAGGCACCAGTATATACCATAAGGCACCAGTACACACCATAAAGCACCAGTACACACCATATGACACCAGTACACACCATAAGGCACCGGTACGCACCATAAGGCACCAGAACACACCATAAGGCACAAGTACACACCATAAGGCACCAGTACACACCATAAGGCACCAGTACACGCCATAAGGCACCAGTACACACCATAAGGCACCGGAACGCACACCATAAGGCACCAGAACACACGCCATAAGGCACCAGTACACACCATAAGGCACCAGTACACACCATAAGGCACCGGAACACACACCATAAGGCACCAGAACACACGACATAAGGCACCAGTACACACCATAAGGCACCAGTACACACCATAAGGCACCAGTACACACAATAAGGTACGAGTACACACCATAAGGCACCAGTACACACCATAATGCACCAGTACACATCATATGGCACCAGTACACACCATAAGGCACCAGAACACACACCATAAGGCACCGGTACACACCATAATGCACCAGTACACACCAAAATGAACCAGTACACACCGTAAGGCACCAGTACACAATAAGGCACCATTACACACAATAATGCACCAGTACACACCATAAGGCACCAGTACACACCATAAGACACCAGTACACTCCATACGGCACCAGTACACGCCATAAAGCACCAGTACACACCATAAGGCACCAGTACACACCATAAGGCACCTGTACACACCATAAGGCACCGGTAAACACCATAAGGCACTGAAACACACAATAAGACACCAGTGCGCATTATAAGGCAACAGTACACAGTATAAGGCACCAGTACACACTATAAGGCACCAGTACACACCATAAGGCACCAGTACACTCCATAATGCACCCGAACACACCATAAGGCACCAGTACGCACCAAAAGGCACCAGTACACACCATAATGCACCAGTCCACACCATAATGAACCAGTACACACCATAATGCACCAGTACACAGTATAAGGCACCAGAACACACCATTAGGATCCAAAACACCCCATAAGGCACCTGCACGCACCATAATGCACCAGTACACACCGTAAGGCACCAGTACAAACCATAATGCACCAGTACACATCATAAGGCACCAGTACACACCATAAGGCACCAGTACATACAATAAGGCAACAGTACACACCATAAGGCACCAGTACATACCATAAGGCACCAGTACACACCATAAGGCACGAGTACACACCATAAGGCACCAGTACACACCATAAGGCACCAGTACACACCATAAGGCACCAGTACACACCAAGAGGTACTAGTACACACCATAAGGTACCAGTACACACCATAAGGCACCAGTACACACCTTAAGGCAACAGTACACAGTATAAGGCACCAGTACACACCATAAGGCACCAGTACACAACATAAAGTACCAGTATACACCATAAGGCACCAGTACATACCATAAGGCACCAGTACACACCAAAAGGTACCAGTACACACTATAAGGCACCAGTACACAGTATAAGGCACCAGTACACACTATAAGGCACCAGTACACACCATAAGGCACCAGTACACACTATAAAGCACCAGTACACACTATAAGGCACCAGTACACACCATAAGGCACCAGTACACAGTATAAGGCACAAGTACACACTATAAGGCACCAGAACACACACCATAAGGCACCAGTACACACCATAATGCACCAGTACACACCAAAATGAACCAGTACACACCGTAAGGCACCAGTACACAATAAGGCACCATTACACACAATAATGCACCAGTACACACAATAAGGCACCAGTACACACCATAAGACACCAGTACACTCCATACGGCACCAGTACACGCCATAAAGCACCAGTACACACCATAAGGCCCCAGTACACACCATAAGGCACCTGTACACACCATGAGGCACCGGTAAACACCATAAGGCACTGAAACACACAATAAGACACCAGTGCGCATTATAAGGCAACAGTACACAGTATAAGGCACCAGTACACACTATAAGGCACCAGTACACACCATAAGGCACCAGTACACTCCATAATGCACCCGAACACACCATAAGGCACCAGTACGCACCAAAAGGCACCAGTACACACCATAATGCACCAGTACACACCATAATGAACCAGTACACACCATAATGCACCAGTACACAGTATAAGGCTCCAGTACACACCATTAGGATCCAAAACACCCCATAAGGCACCTGCACGCACCATAATGCACCAGTACACACCGTAAGGCACCAGTGCACACCATAATGCACAAGTACACATCATAAGGCACCAGTACACACCATAAGGCACCAGTACATACAATAAGGCACCAGTACACACCATAAGGCACCAGTACATACCATAAGGCACCAGTGCACACCATAAGGCACCAGTACACACCATAAGGCACCAGTACACACCAAGAGGTACTAGTACACACCATAAGGTACCAGTACACACCATAAGGCACCAGTACACACCTTAAGGCAACAGTACACAGTATAAGGCACCAGTACACACCATAAGGCACCAGTACACAACATAAAGTACCAGTATACACCATAGGGCACCAGTACATACCATAAGGCACCAGTGCACACCATAAGGTACCAGTACACAGTATAAGGCACCAGTACACAGTATAAGGCACCAGTACACACTATAAGGCACCAGTACACACTATAAAGCACCAATACACACTATAAGGCACCAGTACACACCATAAGGCACCAGTACACAGTATAAGGCACAAGTACACACTATAAGGCACCAGTATACACCATAAGGTACCAGTACACACCATAAGGTACCAGTACACACCATAAGGCATACGTACACACCTTAAGGCACAAGTACACACCATAAGGCACCAGTACACACCATAAGGCACCAGAACACACCAAAAGACACCAGAAAACACCATAAGGCACCAGTAAACACTATAAGGCACCAGTACGCACCATAAGGCACCAGTACACACCATAAGGCAACAGTACACACCATAAGGCACCAGTACATACCATAAGGCACCAGTACACACTATAAGGCACCAGTACACACCATAAGGCACCGGTACACACCATAAGGCACCAGTACACACCATAAGGCACCAGTACACACCAAAAGGTACCAGTACATACCATAAGGTACCAGTACACACCATAAGGCTCCAGAACACACAATAAGGCACCAGTACACACCATAAGGCACCAATACACACAATAATGCACCCGTACACACCATAAGGCACCAGTTTACACCATAAGGCACCAGTACACATGATAGAGCACCAGTACACACCATAATGCACCAGTACACACCATAAGGCACCAGTACACACCATAAGGCACCAGTACACACCATAAGGCACCAGTACACACCATAAGGCTCCAGTACACACCATAAAGTACCAGTACACACCATAAGGCACCAGCACCAGTACACACCATGAGGCACCAGTACACACCATAAAGAACTAGTATACACAATAAGGCACCAGCACCAGTACACACTATAAGGCACACGTACACACTATAAGGCACCAGTACACATCATAAGGCATCAGTACACACTATAAGGCCCCAGTACACACTATAAGGCATCAGTACATAGTATAAGGCACCAGTACACACTATTTGGCCCACGTACACACTATAAGGCACCAGTACACACCATAAGGCACCAGAACACACTATAAGGCACCAGTAAACACTATAAGGCACCAGTACGCACCAGTACACACAATAACCAAAGTACACACCATAAGGCACCAGTACACACTATAAGGCACCAGTACACACTATAAGGCACCAGTACACACCATAAGGCACCAGTACACACCATAAGGCACCAGTACACACCATAAGGCACCAGTAAACACTATAAGGCACCAGTACGCACCATAAGGCACCAGTACACACTATAAGGCAACAGTACACACCATAAGGCACCAGTACATACCATAAGGCACCAGTACACACTATAAGGCACCAGTACACACCATAAGGCACCAGTACATACCATAAGGCACCAGTACACACCATAAGGCACCAGTACACACCAAAAGGTACCAGCACACACCATAAGGTACCAGTACATACCATAAGGCACCAGTACACCATAAGGCACCAGTACATACCATAAGGCACTAGAACACACCATAAGGCACCAGTACACACCATAAAGCACCAGTACACACCATAAGGCCCCAGTACTCACCATAAGGCACCAGTACACACCATAAGGCACCGGTACACACCATAAGGTACGAGTACACACTATAAGGCACCAGTACACACAATAAGGCACCAGTATACACAATAAGGTACACGTACACTCCATAAGGCACCGGTACACACCATAATGCACCAGTGCACACAATAAGGTACGAGTACACACTATAAGGCACCAGTACACGCCATAAGGCACCAGTACACACCATAAGGCACCAGAACACACACCATAAGGCACCAGAACACACCATAAGGCACCAGTACACACAATAAGGTACGAGTACACACCATAAGGCACCAGTACACACCATAATGCACCAGTACACATCATATGGCACCAGTACACACCATAAGGCACCAGAACACACACCATAAGGCACCAGTACACACCATAATGCACCAGTACACACCATAATGCACCAGTACACACCGTAAGGCACCAGTACACAATAAGGCACCAGTACACAATAAGGCACCAGTACACACAATAAATAACCAGTACACACCATAAGGCACCAGTACACTCCATAAGGCACCAGTACACTCCATACGGCACCAGTACGCACCATAAGGCACCAGAACACACCATAAGGCACCAGTACACACCATAAAGCACCAGTACACACCATAAGGCCCCAGTACTCACCATGAGGCACCTGTACACACCATAAGGCACCGGTACACACCATAAGGTACGAGTACACACTATAAGGCACCAGTACACACCATAAGGCACCAGAACACACACCATAAGGCACCAGTACACACCATAATGCACCAGTACACACCATAATGCACCAGTACACACCATAAGGAACCAGTACACTCCATACGGCACCAATACACACCATAAGGCACCGGTACACACCATAAGGCACCAGTACACACCATAAGGCACCGGTAAACACCATAAGGCACCGGTACACACCATAAGTCACCAGTACACACCATAAGGCACCAGTACACACCATAAGGCACCGGTAAACACTATATGGCACTGAAACACACCATAAGGCACTGAAACACACCATAAGGCACTGAAACACACCATAAGACACCAGTGCGCATTATAAGGCAACAGTACACAGTATAAGGCACCAGTACACACAATAAGGCACCAGTACACACCATAAGGCACCAGTACACTCCATAATGCACCAGTACACACCATACGGCACCAGTACACACCAAAAGGCACCAGTACACACCATAATGCACCAGTACACACCATAATGAACCAGTACACACCATAATGCACCAGTACACAGTATAAGGCACCAGTACACACCATTAGGCACCAATACACCCCATAAGGCACCTGCATGCAACATAATGCACCAGTACACACCGTAAGGCACCAGTACACACCATAATGCACCAGTACACATCATAAGGCACCAGTACACACCATAGGGCACCAGTACATACAATATGGCACCAGTACACATCATAAGGCACCAGTACATACCATAAGGCACCAGTACACACCATAAGGCACCAGTACACACCATAAGGCACCAGTACACGCCATAAGGCACCAGTACTCACCATAAGGCACCAGTACACACCAAAAGGTACCAGTACACACCATAAGGTACCAGTACACACCATAAGGCTCCAGTACACACCTTAAGGCAACAGTACACAGTATAAGGCACCAGTACACACCATAAGGCACCAGTACACAACATAAAGTACCAGTATACACCATAAGGCACCAGTACATACCATAAGGCACCAGTACACACCAAAAGGAACCAGTACACACTATAAGGAACCAGTACACAGTATAAGGCACCAGTACACACTCTAAGGCACCAGTACACACCATAAGGCACCAGTACACACTATAAAGCACCAGTACACACTATAAGGCACCAGTACACACCATAAGGCACCAGTACACATTATAAGGCACAAGTACACACTATAAGGCACCAGTATACACCATAAGGTGCCAGTACACACCATAAGGTACCAGTACACACCATAAGGCAACAGTACACAACATAAGGCACCAGAACACACCAAAAGGCACCAGAAAACACCATAAGGCACCAGTACACACCATAAGGTACCAGTACACACTATAAGGCTCCAGTACACACTATAAGGCACCAGTACACAGTATAAGGCACAAGTACACACTATAAGGCACCAGTATACACCATAAGGCACCAGTACACAGTATAAGGCACAAGTACACACTATAAGGCTCCAATACACACCATAAGGCACCAATACACACCATAAGGCACCAGTACACAATATAAGGCACCAATACACACAATAATGCACCCGTACACACCATAAGGCACCAGTTCACACCATAAGGCACCAGTACACATGATAGAGCACCAGTACACACCATAATGCACCAGTACACACCATAAGGCTCCAGTACACACTATAAAGTACCAGTACACACCATAAGGCACCAGCACCAGTACACACCATGAGGCACCAGTATACACCATAAAGTACCAGTATACACAATAAGGCACCAGCACCAGTACACACTATAAGGCACAAGTACACACTATAAGGCACCAGTTCACACTATAAGACACCAGTACACACTATAAGGCACCAGTACACATCATAAGGCACCAGTACACACTAGAAGGCACCAGTACACACTATAAGGCATCAGTACATAGTATAAGACACCAGTACACGCAATGTGGCACAAGTACACACTATAAGGCACCAGAACACACTATAAGGCACCAGTAAACACTATAAGGCACCAGTACGCACCATAAGGCACCAGAACACACCATAAGGCTCAAGTACACACCATAGGGCACCAGTACACACTATAAGGCACCAGTACACACTATAAGACACCAGTACACACCATAAGGCAACAGTCCACATTATAAGGCACCAGTACATACCATAAGGCACCAGTACACACAATAAGACACCAGTACACACCATAAGGCACCAGTACACACAATAAGGCACCAGTACACATCATAAGGCACCAGTACACACTATAAGGCACAAGTACACACCAAAAGGTACCAGTACACACCATAAGGTACCAGTACACACCATAAGGCACCAGTACACACCTTAAGGCAACAGTACACAGTATAAGGCACCAGTACACACCATAAGGCACCAGTACACAACATAAAGTACCAGTATACACCAAAAGGCACCAGTACATACCATAGGGCACCAGTACACACCAAAAGGTACCAGTACACACTATAAGGCACCAGTACACATTATAAGGCACCAGTACACACCATAAGGCACCAGTACACACTATAAAGCACCAGTACACACTATAAGGCACCAGTACACATCATAAGGCACCAGTACACAGTATAAGGTACAAGTACACACTATAAGGCACCAGTATACACCATAAGGTACCAGTACACACCATAAGGTACCAGTACACACCATAAGGCATACGTACACACCTTAAGGCAACAGTACACAGTATAAGGCACCAGTACACACCATAAGGCACCAGAACACACCAAAAGGCACCAGAAAACACCATAAGGCACCAGTACACACCATAAGGTACCAGTACACACCATTAGGCTCCAGTACACACAATAAGGCACCAGTACACATCCTAAGGCACCAGTACACACTATAAGGCACCAGTACACACCATAAGGCACCAGTACACACCATAAGGCACCAGTACACACAATAAGGCTCCAGTACACACCATAAAGTACCAGTACACACCATAAGGCACCAGCACCAGTACACACCATGAGGCACCAGTACACACCATAAAGTACCAGTATACACAATAAGGCACCAGCACCAGTACACACTATAAGGCACCAGTACACACTATAAGACACCAGTACACAGTATAAGGCACCAGTAGACAATAGAAGGCACAAGTACACACTATAAGGCACCAGTACACATCATAAGGCACCAGTACACACTATAAGGCACCAGTACACACCATAAGGCACCAGAACACACTATAAGGCACCAGTAAACACTATAAGGCACCAGTACGTACCATAAGGCACCAGTACACACCATAAGGCATAAGTACACACCATAAGGCACCAGTACACACTATAAGGCACCAGTACACACTATAAGGCACCAGTACACACCATAAGGCACCAGTAAACACCATTAGGCACTAGTACACACCATAAGGCACCAGTATACACCAGAAGGCACCAGGACACACCATAAGGCACAAGTACACACCATAAGGCACCAGTACACACCATAATGCATCAGTACACACCATAAGGCACCAGTACACTCAATAAGGCAAAAGTACACACTATAAGGCACCAGTACACACCATAAGGCACCAGGACACACCATTGGCACTAGTACACACCATAAGGCACCGGTACACACCATAAGGCACCAGTACACACCATAAGGCACAAGTACACATCATAAGGCACCAGTACACACCATAATGCATCAGTATACACCATAAGGCACCAGTACACACCATAAGGCACCAGTACACACCATAAGGCACCAGTGCACAATGTAATCTCCAGAGCTGAACTCATCATAGAAACATGTAAGGATACGATCTTAATGATGGCAACTGTTTACAGGTGTGAGAAGTATGCTGATGGTGATAGCCAACATGACTGAAGGTAAGGAGTCATTTATAGAGTCGACTTGTCGATGTTGCTTTGTCTGTCAGTTTCCTCACTCGATTCATGTCTGTTTGACTTCACTCAAGATTTTAGGCACAGACTACAGAAAAGTGCACTCTGTACCTTTTGTGTACCTGTTGAACACTTTTGTTCTACACTAAAGTATACAACAATAATTTTGTTAAAAAACTATTCTCTTGTTCCAAGCGCCATTATGTCGCCAATTTGTTAATGAAACTTGGGATTGAACTATTCAGTCTTTTCGCCTTCAGCATCAAGCACTGCCTGTCATCCACAGACGATAGTACCTATAGCGTCTATGGATTGACGAAAATAGTATCTATAACCACTAATGATGGACGAGAAAATTACCAATACTTACAATGGATGGACGAGTATAGTACCTATAGTTACTATGAATGGACGAGCAAACTACCAATACTTACTATTGATGGACGAGCATTTTACCAATAGTTACTATAAATGGACGAGTATAGTACCTATAGTCACTATAGATGGACAAGCATAGTACTTTTAGTCACTATGGACGGACACATATAGTAACTATAATAACAATGGATGAACGAGCATAGTTCCAATAGTCACTATGCATGGACGTGCATAGTACCAATAGTAATTATGGATGGACATGCATAGTACCAAAAGTCACTATAGACGGACAGGCATAGTACTTATAGTCACTATGGATGGACGAGCATAGTACTTATAGTCACTATGGATGGACGAGCATAGTACTTATAATCACTATGGATGGACGTGCATAATACCAAAAGTCACTATAGACGGACAGGCATAGTACTTATAGTCACTATAGATGAACGAGCATAGTTCCTATAGTCACTATGGATGGACGAGCATAGTACCTATAATCACTATGGATGGACGACCATACTAACTATAGTCATTATAGATAGACGAGCATAGTACTTATAGTCACTATGGATGGACATATATAGTAACTATAATCACTATGGATGAACGAGCATAGTTCCTATAGACACTATGGATGGACGAGCATAATACCTATAATCACTATAGATGGGCGCGTATAGTACCTATAATTACTATGGATGGACGAGCATAGTACCTATAGTCACTATTAATGGACATATACAGTAATTATATTCAATATGGATGGACATATATAGTACCTATAGTCACTATGGATTGATGAGCATAGTACCAATTGTCACTATAGATGGACGAGCAAAGTAACTATAGACACTATGGATGGACAAGCATAGTACCTATAGTCACTATGGATAAACGAGCATAGTACCTATAGTCACTATGGATGGACGAGCATAGTACCTATAGTCACTACGGATGGACGAGCATAGTACCTATAGTCACTACGGATGGAAGAGCATAGTACTTATAGTCACTATGGAAGACCATGCATAGTACCTATAGTCACTATTGATGGACGTATATGGTACTTATAGTCACTATGGATAGACGTACATAGTTCCTATAGTCACTGTGGACTGACCTGCATAGTATGTATAGTCACTATGAATGAACGAACATAATATCTATATTCACTATATATGAACAAGCATAATACCTACTGTCACTCTAGATGGACGAGCATAGTACCTATAGTCTCTATTGATGCACGTATATAGTTACGATAGTGTTACGGCCCTACTGGAATGCAACCGGGTTCTTCTCTGATGGTAGTAGAGTTTGGGAATCCGGCCCCAAGTTAGTAGAGGCTTTCAAGGGGTGTGTTCCGTAACGCAAGTTAAACTAAAGGGGGAGGGATACAAATATTCCAATTTATATATATATATTTTCCATCACCACGAATAAATAAATATCAGTCACACGCGGGGTTTATAACTACACTTATTATGTACAGATTCGTCTTCCTCTGAAGACACTGGATGCTCCACGGTGCTCTCTCTCTGGGTAGCCCTGGTTCCTTCTTCAGTGGCCCACGATGAATCCACTATGATTCTATGACGAATCTACCCTGGCCACAGGCCAGCCAAATCACAGTCCCACTGGGTGCTTCGTCGCGGAGGCCTTCAACCACAATCCAGCCTGTAGCTGGCAGGTACCGATCAGCTCCGCTGAGTAGGCCACTCCACGACCGATACTAAGGTTGCGAGCCCTAGGCAGGAGCCTCGTGTGATCCCGCTGATCACTCTCCTCACTAAGCACCACAGTGGCTAGTCTCTTCCACCAGCCAGCCCCGGATAAGGCGATTCCCGACACTGCCACGTCACAGGCAGGTTAATACTCTCAACAGAGTTCGTCCGGGGGTGACTCACAGCTTCTTCAGCAGACTCGTGAAGAGACCTTGGCTGCCTTGGGTAGACTGATCCATCATCCAATACAGCAGTCCCAGGTCGACTCTGCAATCAGATACGTCATTAGTACTGGGACGCTCTAGGGAACCTCACTTACAGGCTTAGACACAAACGTCCACCTATTTGCTCCATAGATGGCATTCACTGTCTAAGCGCCACCTCACCAGAGGTCAGCAGCGGCTATGTTATGAGGTGATTAAGACGGGGATCCAGCACCTGTGGCCGGTATATCCCGTCCTCACTAGATGGCGTCGTCCATTTGGAGTGTGTTTCGGGAGCGGACTCACAGATGGCGTTTTTTCACTGCTCCGTGTTCCGTTGCTGGACTCGGGTCTGTAACAGATAGTCAATATGGGTTGACGGACATAGTACCTATAATAACTATGGATGGACGAGCAAAGAACCTATAGTCACTATGGATGGACATATATAGTGAATATGGTACCAATGGATGAATGCGCAGTGTATCTATAGTCTCTATAGATGTACAAGAATAGTGCTTATAGTTACAATAGATGGACGTACATAGTACCTATAGTCACTATGGATAGACGAGCATAGTACCTATAGTCACTATAGATGGACGAGCATAGTACCTATAGTCATTATGGATGGGCGAGCATAGTACCTATAGTCACGATAGATGGACGAGCATAGTACCTATAGTCATTATGGATGGACGAGCATAGTACCTATATTCACTATGCATTAACATTGTGTGGGAAAACTCGACTCATATAATTCATTTAAATTGATGCTAGATTTCGATAGCGGCGAAGGACCACCACTTTTTAAAGGAAAAGTGGAAACTGGGTAGAGCATGTGGTTTACTATTAAATCCATGAACTAGTGTCCTATGGATATTATTGATAATTATTATCTTGAATATTAAAGGGACTGTAATTTATCAATCAAATGTTCTCACCCAAAATGGGGGGTTATATGTCAAAAGACTATTGTATTCCTGACATCATTTCAGTGTGGTTCGTTCACTGAAGTAAATCAAATAAGTAATTGCAAGTTGGGCAATAATAATTAGAATCGAATTGACCTCAAGATACTTCGATAGACAAGTATTACTACCAGGGGTTAGTAACATGGGTCTCAATGGGAGATCATTAAAATGTCTACGTAAATAGTATCTACATTAATTTATACAGCTTAGCTGTGAATTGCGAGAGATGTGAAGTTAACTGCCACACTCCTGACGACATATTGCGTCTGACAAAATTGTTGCCTGAAGGTGGGACAGCCTAGTACCTCGCTTGATGCTGACCCGGTGTGGGATATCTGGGGCTTGACTCAATTTATTTAATTATTAAATTAATGAAATCAATTACGAAGGACCACCCACTTTTAAGAAAAGAGGGAAACTAATAAAAGGTGATCATTAGAAACACAAGGAAGAACCAGTGTCTATGGATAAATATTAGGAAGCATAATCACTTAAATAATTAATGGGCTGTATGGTTAATTACCTAAAGTCAGAGCCTCAAACACCTACATTGGGGGGGTATTGCTAGAACTTCATATACGTCTAGGAACTAGTGTGGTTCATGCACCAGTTCATTGTTTGATAAATAATATTGTGACCAAATATTAAAGAATCAATAGGCAATTACCAATAGAAATTATAAAGATTATTAGCATTAGAAAGCAATCATCCAAATAAACACATTTTATCTCCAGTGTACATGAAGAGTATTCAATTTGATAGTATCATGAACAAGTAGCAAAAATTGAAGTAATTAAATGTGTACAAAAAGTCTTAGCTTTAAGACGATTTCTATGACATCATTCACGCCTCGTACTCGTGATCTCAGGAATTCCTCGTAGAAGCCCTTAGAGGTGAATAACACGAATGTAGGTAACAGCTCGTTGACTCCTCACATACGAGCTGTAATTTAAGGGATATTACGTAGCATTGAACTAGGCTACTTAAATCTCAATATTCATGAAATATAAAATAAAAATTAGTGCGGTACTAACGTTGGATTTTTTGTAGTCGTTCGATATAACGACAGGCTGCCCACGACATATACAGTCTCTAATGATGCATCAAAAATGAACTATATACTTATCGAAAGGTGCAAATTATGTTGAAGCCTGCCGGTATTGCGTCTCAGTCTCAAACTTCCACAATGTCGTACACGTGGTTGAGACCTTGGCCTGAATATCGACGCGTTATTAGTTGACCGAGCACTGCAGATCACGTAGAAGAATAATTATTCGTTCTGGGTTGAGTATCAGTGTAATTCTTGCTGATAATCCCAACGTCACGTGTCTCAGACCCTGACGCCACGACTTTTGTTGCTCAATTCCGCAACACGAGTTCACCACTCCCCTTTCCAGTGGATGGAGCAGTCCTAGGTTTAAATTTATTAGACTTATTTAAAGTCGGTTTGGGTTTGACTGAGGTGTCAATATTAGGTGGTTTAGACTCAGGTTTAATCTTATCATGGGTCTTCAACCTGTTAACCGTTATTCTCAGTCCCTCGAATATTTGTTCGAGAGTGAGAAACTCGGTTTTATAGTGTGAGCAGATTTCTGCTAAGATATTTCGAGGTAATTTCCTCTGCAGAAGTAACTTGATTGACCATTCTGAGGCTGGTATATCAACTTTAGTACCTAAGGCTTTTACTAGAGACTCTACTTCTAGCCTGAAGCTTTGAAGTGAGTCTGGTCTGTTACTTGGTGCATTCAGATCTAGCAACTGGTATTAAAAGGTTAGCTATACTCAACTCCTTGTTGCAATAGTTCAACTGTAGCAGTTTTATAGCTTCCTCATAATTACTCTCAGTGAGAGCTAGGTTATTTATGACTTTTTTAGCCTCTCCTTTGAGAAGACTAATCAGGTATGAGAATTTAGAAATCTTGTCAAGAGAAGATTTTCTATGTATATGAACTTCAAATGAAGTCCAAAAGTTGTCCCAATTTTCTTTATCAAGCCCTGCAAATGTAGGTAAGTCTATAGTAGGTAAACGAACCTCAGGTAATTGGTTACTGGATTGAGACATAGTATTATTTGTATTAGATTTAGATTGTGTTACTAAATTGGATAGTACGTCAAGTTAATCTTGAGTCTCATCTTCATACTGGGAAATATCTGCTATAATTCGATCCATTTCATCAGGATCAGTTTCTATGGTATTCAGTAGGTCGAGATAAGACTGGCTTGTAGATCTAACTTGATCATATTTCAGATCAGCCACTCTCACTGATGTTTCTAATCGATGGGAATCAATGGGAGTTGCTTTAGACAAGGCCTCAGACTTGTTAATTAGTCTAGTTAAATGACCTTTGAGGCCAATATAGGTTCTCCTTAATTGTTCAGGAGTAGCCATGATGGTTTTAAGTCCAAACTTCATGGGACTTGAATAAGTATTAATAATGAAGCTTGGGTACTTGCTCGTTGGTTGACAAGTAATATTAAGTATAGCCGAATTTAATGTGGCTAAATTACACTCTACCTCACTCGAGGTTAAATGTACCTACCTAACAATAAGTAGCTAAGGATTTTGAGCAGTGCTTGAACTTCACCATTAACTTTCTTCCGGCTAGCTCATCTTTATCACCATTAGATGTAATAGTGATCATTCAGCAGCACTCAAAATATATACACAGAAAATAATGAGTACAAGAAGAAATAATATGGATATACTCTAATTAGAGTTATCTTAAGGTTTAATCCCACCCTTGCTAGGGTCAGCACAAAATGAATAATATATGTACTACTAACTAGCTCAAGCCTAGTCGTGAGAATTTCTACCTAAGAAACTACAAATTTATTTAGTCTGTGTTTGTGCCAAATTCAGCACAATCACAGCCTAAATTCCTACCTAATAAAGGTTGGCAAAGATTATTGTGGTGCAGTAATGTGAATATATAGTTGTGCTGTATTTTTGTTTTTTTTGGATTTTATAGTTTATATAAATGTGCCACTTGCACACACAAGTGAAAAACAATTATGTACAGTTAATTTTGGCTTGCTAGCCACAGCCGTTTGTGATAATTGATTGTGTTGATCAATTTGTCAACTACATGTGACCTAGACTCACCTGACAGGTGTACACCATCTCTTGCCAGGTTTTGCCTGTATGGTCTGGCTGTAAATTGGATATAAGTGGCATCCAATCGTACTCGTTTTTTCAGCCTGAAGTTTATGTATTTGGCAGCTCTCTGGTAATATTCTGGTGTTACTCCCCAACGATTATCATTATTCAGTTGGCGAGGTTCCACTAATGTGAATACTACCGAATTGCTGATGAGTTTAAATGAAGAAATTATGGTTTTAAGGTGATTAATCACCTCAGCTGGATGACGAGTAGGATGGATGTCATTACCACCTAAATAAATAATGGTTAGATGGTGAGGCCACTCTAACGCAGGTGTTAGTGTGGAATTGTTGTAGAAGTTATGAGCTGTTGCTCTTGGTGACCTAAAGATTCTCACCTCAGTATGAGGTATAGGTCTAAGTGTTGTGGGTAACTGACTGTGTCCCACGAGTGCTACCTTATACATGAGGTATAAGTAGCAAAGTATTGGTGTGAATTAGGCTAACCTATGTGTTACGCTGCCGGTAGTCACAATTAATTAATGTGGTTAGTCTAGACTACTTCACACGATGATTAGTTATTACTAATTAGTATATTTATATTTATATTTATCCGGTTCGATAAGGACCAAAATGTGGGATATCTGGGGCTTGACTCAATTTATTTAATAATTAAATGAATTGAGTCAAGCCCCAGATATCCCACACCCGGTTGCTGCAAGGCAAGTAGACTAGAGAAGCTTTCTACTTGACTATTAATAATACTTCCTAATTAAAGGAAATATTCCTACTGAATATAGCAATCAGTGTAGAATTTATCTACAGTTATTAATGCAATATTGATTCCTATATAAATTAAGAATATTGTTAAAGAGACGTACTGGGGTTTTGTTTTAATTGATTGGCCTAACGACAACTAGTCTAAATGTTAAATGTGTACACAGTATAACAAATAGAAAAAAATTATAGTTGCCGAGCCGCGTGTCCGTTTATGGCGAGAAACACGCAATCCTTCGTCTTCAGCTGCTGTGTGAAGGACATTGACTTCGGATTTGTTATCACTCTGATTCCAGGACACGGCTATTGATTGTAAATTTAACGTTGAAACGCTCTTGTGATTGTAAGAACGAATAATTAAACTAAGCAAATGCTTTACTATTGCGTTGTCTCTCTCGCACGCTGCTAATATGGCGTCACTCGTCGGGGTCGGGCAGCAAGCACGTCGCTCTCCTTCCTCCCAGGCTGTGCTACGCATGCGCAGTCTGCTCAAAGTATTCTCGAGCTTAAAGTACTTTATTTTTACTTGCAATTAATTCGGAAGGAAAGGACTGGTGACAAGTGCTTACGTCACTAAGTAATGCATTAACGTGCAATATATTTTGCACAATTGAGGTCAGCTTATTATGACTGCATGAAGAAATATCATATAAATTGCTTTACTTTGCAATATTTTCTACTATATTTGTTAATACACCTAAATGAACGAATTAAGTATGTAATAATATGTTACGTAAATAATCAACTTAATATATGATTATCCTTAGTAATGGAACGTAATTAACTAAACTTTTTTTTAGATGCAACTAAATGTGGAGAGATTAATGTTTTAGCCTGTAGCTACCTCCCGGCGTCATTGAGACTGTGGGAAGAATTTGGCAAATATTGCGTCGCAATAGAAACATTAATTGAATTAGTTCTACATAATAGTAGAGTTAGTAAATACTATGGTTAATACAATAATGATGTATGGTAATACAAGAAATGGTGTATTAGTGTTGGAAGATTTCCAACACATAGTACCTATATTCACTATGCATGAACAAGCATAGTACCAATAGTCACTATGGAAGGACGTACATAATATATATAATCACTATGTATGGACGAGCATAGTATCTATAGTCACTATGGATGGACGAGCAAAATATCTATAGTCACTATGGATGGACGAGCAAAGAACCTATAGTCACTATGGATGGACATATATAGTAAATATTGTCGCAATGGATGAACGCGAAGTGTACCTATAGTCACTATAGATGTACGAGCAAAGTGCCTATAGTCACTCTAGATGAACGAGCATAATACCTATATTCTCTATTGATGCACGTATATAGTAACTATAGTCACTATAGACGGGCATAGTCCCTATATTCACTATGGATGGACAAGCATAGTACCTATAGCCACAATGGATGGACAAGCATAGTACCTACAGTCACAATGGATGGATGAGCATAGTACCTATAGGCACTAAGGATGGACGAGCATAGTACCTATAGTCACTATGGATGGACGAGCATAGTACCTAAAAACATTAAGAATTGACGAGCAGAGTATCAATAGCCACAATGGATGGACAAGCATAGTACCTACAGTCACAATGGATGGATGAGCATAGTACCTATAGTCACTATGGCTGGACGAACATAGTACCTATATGCAGGCGATGAGTCACAATAATGTGGCTGAAGTATGATGACCAGACCACACACTAGAAATTGAAGAGACGACGACGTTTCGGTCCGTCCTGGACCATTCTCAAGTCGATTGTGGACGAGCATAGCACAATCGACTTGAGAATGGTCCAGGACGGACCGAAACGTCGTCGTCTCTTCAATTTCTAGTGTGTGGTCTGGTCATCATAGTACCTATAGTCACAATGGAAGGACGAGCATTGTAATAATTGTCACTCTTGATGGACGTGCATATTACCTATGCTCAAAATGAATGAATATACTCAGTACCTATAGTCACTATAGATGGAGGAGCATAGTACCAATATTCACTATGAATGGATGAGCATAGAAACTATAGTTACTCTGGATGGACGAAAATAGTACGTATAGTCATTATGGATGGACGAGCACAGTTTTTATAGTCAATATGGATGAACAAGCATAGTACCTATATGCACTATGTATGAACAAGCATAGTACCTATAGTCACTATGGATGGACGTACATAGTATCTATAGTCACTATGGATGGACGAGCAAAGTATCTATGGTCTCTATGGATGGACGAGCAAAGTACCTATAGTCCCTATATATGGACTTATATAGAACCAATATTCACTATGGATAGACGAGAATACTACCTATTGTCACTATGGATGGCCATATATAATAATGATAAGGATTGTGATGTTGTGTACCTTGACTTTAGCAAAGCTTTTGATACAGTGCCACATGAAAGACTAATTAAAAAAAATAGAAGCTCATGGTATTGGGGGTGCTATATTAACTTGGATTAGGGCATGGCTATTCCAAAGGAAACAGAGAGTTAGTATTAATGGGGTTAAGTCAGAGTGGGATAATGTTGTTAGTGGAGTACCTCAGGGCTCTGTCCTGGGACCTCTGTTGTTTATAATATATATAAATGATTTAGATTCAGGTTTGAGTAGCAACATTTGCAAATTTGCCGATGATACGAAAATCGGTAGGGAAATTAATTCGGAGGAAGACTCACTATCACTTCAAGTTGATCTAGATAGGGCTTTGAAATGGTCAAATGATTGGTAAATGCAGTTTAATGCTGATAAATGTAAAGTTCTGAGGCTAGGTAATGATGATAGAGTTACAAGATACGAGCTAGATGGTGTTGAGATTGTGAAGTCGGATTGCGAAAGGGATCTGGGAGTTATGATTAGTAAGAATTTAAAACAAAAGGATCAATGCATGAATGTTCGTAATAAGGCGAATAGGACAATGGGATTTATTAATCGAAGCGTTAGTAACAAGACACCTGGTGTGGTTCTTAAGCTATATCTTGCTCTGGTTAGGACCCATTTAGATTAGGCAGTTCAGTTTTGGTCGCCATATTATAGAATGGATATAAATTCACTTGAACGTGTCCAGCGTAGGATGACTAAGTTAATTCCCCAAATTAGAAATCTTTCATATGAAGAAAGATTAACAAAGCTTAAGTTGCATTCACTTGAAAGGCGAAGAGTTGGGGGTGACATGATAGAGGTTTACAAGTGGGTGAATGGACATAACAAAGGGGATATTAATAGGGTATTAAAATTATCAACACAAGACAGAACACGAAACAATAGGTATAAATTGAATAAGTTTAGATTTAGGAAAGACTTGGGTAAATACTGGTTCAGTAACAGGGTTGTTGATTTGTGGAACCAATTGCCGCGTAACATTGTGGAGGTGGGGTCCCTCAATTGTTTCAAGCGCAGGTTGGACATGTATATGAGTGGGATTAGGGGGTTATAAATAGGACCTGCCTCGTATGGGCCAAAAGGCTTTCTGCAGTTGCCTTTGTTCTTATGTTCTTAGTCAATATTGATGGACATACAAAGTAACTATATTCACTATGGATTGACGAGCATAGTACCTATAATCACTATGGGTTGATGACCTTAGTACCTATAATCACTATGGATGGATGGACATAGTACCTAGTCACTATGGATGGACGTATATAGTATCTATAGTTACTATGGATGGAAGTATATAGTACCTATAGTCAATATGGATGGACGTATATAGTATCTATAGTTACTATGGATGGACAGATACAGTACTTATAGTCAGTATTGATGGACGAGCATAGTACCAATAATCACTTTGGATGGATGAACATAGTACCAATAGTCACTATGGATGGACAGATACGGTACTTATAGTCAGTATTGATGGACGAGCATAGTACCTATAGTCACTATAAATGGACTTACATAGTTCCTATAATCACTAAAGATGGGCAATCAATGTTCCAAAAGTCACTATGGATGGACGAGCAAAGTACCTATAGTCACTATGGATGGATGAGCATAGCACCTATTGTCACTATGGATGGACATGCATAGTTCCCATAGTCACTATGGATGGACAAGCATAGTACCTATAGTCACTATAGGTGGACATGCATAGTACCTATAGTCACTATGGATGGACGAGCATAGTACCTATATTCGCTATTCATGAACAAGCATAGTACCTAGAGTCACTATGGAAGGACGTATATAATATATATACTCAATATTAATGAACGTACATGGTATCGCTAGTCACTACGGATGGACAAGCAAAGTACCTATAGTCACTATGGATGGTTGTATATAGTTCCAATAATCATTATGGATGGACGAGTATGCCTAGCAAACATTTTCACGTTTAAAAAACATGTTAAAAACGATATTTCATTGTTTTCGGCTCGTTTGTAATTACTTTTAAAAAACGTATTATGAGAATTTTTAAAAAGTCCTTAGAATGTGAGTTGGAAACGTTTCAAGAAACCTTTTAATAATCTTTTAATTACTTACTTTAAAACTTTTCGAATAAACGTTTTTAATACCTTTTTCCTAATTTATATTGTAATATAAATTAGGCTATAATCGTATTTTCTAAATTCAGATCTGTTATAGAATGGGACAGACATCCTATATATGTCAATCTATATAAATAAAAATGGAAATGTTTATTTGTTCAAAATCGCTAATCCCCGAAAGTTTTTCACCGATTGCTTTGAAATTTTCAAACAATGTTCCATTCGCATCCGAGCAGGTTTTTATATACATACTATATAGATGTCACTTCTGTGATGAGAAAAAACATGCTTTTTCTGATAAACTGGGTTTTCATGTGAGGGAAATCTTTGAAACCTCTTTATTGATTGCTTTGACATTTTGATATAATGGTGCATTCGAATAGGTGAATGTTTTTATATACCTACTATATAAATGCTTCACCTGTAACAAGAAAAAAACAGTTTTTTTTAAACAGTGCCATATGTAGGTAGTAAGAGCAACACGCTGCAATCTCCAAAAGTTTTCAAAGCTCTCCAAAAGTTTTCACAGATTGCTTTGAAATTTTTACACAACATTCCATTCGAATATGTGTGTGGTTTTATATACCTACTATTTAAATGCCACACCTGTGAGAGGTAAAAAATTTTTTTTTTAACAGCGCCATCTGTTGCACATAAGAGGAACACGCACTAAATAGAATATGCTACGATTTCATTTCAATGTTTCCGATTGCATTGATAAATTGAATTTTCATAGATTTTGACTTTTTTTCATTTTGATATAAATATTTTGTGTGACATTGCATTGGAATTGAGCTGTGTTGTTTACCATACTGCTCATTTCGTGAGTATAGTTTATTTGATTCTATTTTAATTTCTTTTCATTTCGTTTTTTAAACTGATCTTCATATTTTTCAGTGCAATTGGTGGTGAAATTGAGTTGTGTTGGTTGATCTGCGTTTGAATTAAAATATTTCTTTAGTATTTTTTGTTTTTGTTTTGAAACAAGAAAATGGACAAAACGTTTATTTCACAGCTGCAAATGTACAACAAACAGCCATGAATCCACCGGCTGCAACGTTATCTGCTTTCTTCACCTTATGTCAAAATGAGGCATTTGCAAAAACACTGCTGTATTCTGAAGTTCCTACGTATTACACATGGAATGCCAATAGGAAATCATTTGAACGACGCAAACGAGGAGAGCGAGTCGACGGACGACCTGGCATGTTTAAATAAACTACGATAGGCAGACTGTACACTGTGCTTCCCAATCAAGATGAATGCTTCTCTCTTCGCATGCTGTTCGTAAATGTGTCCGGTCCAACGTCTTTCCAGCAATTGAGATTTGTCAACGGCGTAACAGATGCTACTTCCTGTAGTGTATGTCAAGGTCTGAATTTATTGGAAAATTTCTGACACTGGGATGTATGTCTTAATATGCGTTCAACACGTCACATCCAAATCAAATTCGTGTATTGTTTGTAATCATATTGACCGCCGGCTCTCCTTCATCTCCAACAGAGTCATGGGAGAAATATAAATCGCACATCGCGGAAGATATTGTCCGTCGAATACGCAAGGAAAATTCAAATATGAACATGGATTTCACACCAAAAATCTACAACGAAGCGTTGATAATGATTGAAGATTTGTGCTTAGAAATCGCGAACAAAGTTCTCAATCAGTTGGAAATGATTGCGGCTTCTTCAATGTAGAATTGGGTCGTGAACAAAATTACATCGCAGGTGATCTGTTGTCGTATGTGCAATCAAATATTCCTAATCTAATGCTTGAGCGAAAAGGCATTTACAATCAAATAATTCAAACTGTCAATAACGGGCTTGGAGAAATCTTCTTTGATGCGCCAGGAGGAACTGGTAAAACCTTCTTAATTAGATTGATTCTTGCAGCATTTCGATCCTAAAATGGCATAACCTTAGCTCTTGCATCGTCCACAATTGTTGCAACATTGCTACCATGTGGAAGAACTGCTACTTCAGCTTTGAAATTGCCATTGAACATGCAATTCATTGAAACTCCCACGTGCAACATTTCCAAAGCATTCTTCATTGGAAAAGTATTGCAGAAATGCAAACTTATTGTTTGGGATGAATGCACAATGGCCCACATAAAATCGCGCGAGGTTCTTGATCGATAATTGCAAGATTGGCCTGTAAACATCAGGCCATTTGGGAACGCAGCAATATTGCTTGCAGGAGTTTTCAGGCAAACATTACCTGTAATTCCTCGATCGACACCAGTGGACAAAATAAATGCTTGCCTGAAATACTCTGCTACATAAGGACATTTAAATTAACTACAATTATGCGTTTCCAGCTGCAAAACGATCCACCAGCTGAGATATTCTCACATCAATTGCTGGAAATTGGGAACGGAAACACGCCGGTTGTACTGACCTCAGGACGAATTTCGTTGCCTCATAACTTCTACAATTTAGTGACGTCAAAAGAAAAATGTGTTGAAAAAGTATTTCCCAATATCCAAACCAATTATAAGAATCACGTTATAGCATATAGCAAAGCTGTATTCAGTTTCAGTTGTGTGTTTGTAAACTAAAGTCTTTGAAAATGTAATAAGTTTTACGAAACGCGCTCAAGTGTCGCGTCAGACTATAAATAAAAATGAATTTTGGAGAATTGATTTTTGAATTACCACCAGTAGTGAAAAGAAATGTACGAAAGATTGAGAAAATTCGTGTTAGAATTATTAATCTTACTTTTTTGGTCATATTTAATGATATATGTCTACAGGAAAGACTGCTACCAAAATATATATATATATATATATATATATATATATATATATATATATATATATATATATATATATATATATATATATATATATATATATATATATATATATATATATATATACATATATATATATATATATGTTACAGCCCTCTCGGGTCGCAACTGGGTTCGTACTCTGATGTCGTTAGAGGAAGGGTATCCGGCCCCAAGCCAGTTGTGGCTTTCAAGGGATGAGATCCGTGACGCAAGAAACTTAACCCTTAAACTGCGCATGGCGTATATATACGCCCTGAGTAACATGTCCCATGGTGCGCATGGCATATATATACGCCATAGGGTGCCAGGCCTGATTCAAATGGCCCGCGGCTACACGGGGTTCACAGTAGCTTCTTCAGGGCTCTTGTAAACAGATGCCATTTTAAAAAAAAATCGTGGGCCATATTCTCAGGTGTGAGAGGCACAGTACTGTTGGAGCAACCAAGGCCGGCGCATGCAGCATGAGCGAACAGCATTGATGTTCAGCTTGTGACCACAGCATCGCCGAAAAATGTCAAAATAAATATATAATTGTTATTATTTAGCGATGACAATATTACAGATGACCAATGACTGTTATATAAATAACCAGGGTTGTGATAATAGCAGGATTGTTGTAATAATTAGCACTGTGTGAGGAGTGATGCTGAGAGACGGAGGGAGACAGCATCGTTTACTGACTGTGTGGCCACCTGTTATTGTTTGCGTTCACCATACCAGGTCAGTGGTTCTCTATGGTGAACACAAATGTAGATACTTATATATAATGTGTGTATTAGTGTAATAACAGCAAAAGGATTATGCTGGGAGGAGCCATATGGGTGACGGAGGTGACGTCGTCTGCACGATTTCTCTAGCTGTTTAGAGGGTGGCCACTATGCTCTTTGGGCGATCTACAAGCTTAGGTGTACAGTTACGGTGCATAAAACATGTAGATATTTATATATAATAAGTGTATATAGGGTAATAACACTGCAAAAGGTATTGTTGGGGGAGAAAGTTTAGTGCGTGTGACCTTGAAAGAGTGAGGGAGCCGCCAGCCGCCATCTGTGTATAGCGACGACTCTTAGTGCCTGAACTAACTATATCAGCTTAGCTGTACAGTTGTGGTGAACAAAATATACACATACTTATATATAACGTCTGTATATAGTGTAGTAACACCACAACTGGTATTGTTGGGGGAGAAAGTTTAGTGCGTGTGTTGAGGGAGTGGCAGCGAGTGGCTGGCTGGTGTGTGGCGGTAACTCCTCGTTGCTTTTCGACTCTCAATACCAACTTAGTGGTTCGTTATGGTGACCAAAACATGCCAATACTTAATATAACCTGTGTATAGAGTGTAATAGCAGCAAAACTATTTGTTTATTGTTTTATAAACATAATAATTGAATCACTAATATGCACATCATACTTTTGAGTATAGCGATTATTAACCACTTTTATTATATAAATATATTACAATACACACTATTGAATAATATTACTGCAAAAAAACTAAGAAAAAATCAATCGGAGACATTGAAACAATTAGGTAATAATATCTTTGTGGCAACTCCCATCTGTCAACGCGGGTGACGCTGACCGGGTCTGACGACCGCTCTGTCAATGCCCACTTTTTGCCAGACTTCCTCGGTCAATTGCGCCCAAAATATGTCACCTACGATTTTTTTTTTCCGTGCTCAGGGGACACAAATTAACATGTTTAGAAGACAAAAAAATTTGTTTGAATTTTTTTTTTCTTGCGCACAGGGGTGTAAATGTCCATATGACCCCTGAGCAGTGTAAGGGTTAAAGGGGAAGGGAAATAAAGTCAAGAACTTAATACTATAATTATTACCATCACCAATAAATAATTTATAAAAGATTACACAGGGGGAGGGGTATTAACACTGCACAGGGGACTTATTTACACTGTAGTCTTCTTCTGAAGACTCTGGATGTTCTTGGTGCCAAGTTCTCGGTGCTCTTGTGGTCTCTCGACAAATCCTTCAACAAGCTGAGTCTACCCCGGACACAGGCCAGCCAA
This sequence comes from Procambarus clarkii, assembly GCF_040958095.1. NCBI lineage: Eukaryota > Metazoa > Arthropoda > Malacostraca > Decapoda > Cambaridae > Procambarus > Procambarus clarkii. The sequence goes on from NC_091199.1 coordinate 30,644,935, forward strand.
AACACAGTTCCACTGGGGGCACCGCCGTGGAGGCCGTCAACCACAAGTCCAGCAGAACTGCTGGCAGGTTCCGGATCAGCAACGCTGTTCAGGCTACTCCACGAGCGATACTAGGGTAGCGCCCTAGTCAGGAGCCTCGTGTGATACCACAGATCACTCTCCTGTCCTCAATACCCCAGTGGTCAATCGTCTCCAGCAGTCGGTCCCGGGTACGACAATCCTTCTACTGCCACTTCACTGGCAGGGTAACACCACAGTGTTCCTCCGGGAGGCGACTCACAGCTGCTGCAGCAAAGCACAAGGTACGGGGACGGCTGCCTTGGGTAGACTGACTCAACTTCCCTTACAGCAGTCCCAGGTCGACTCTGTAAGCAGACACGTCATCAATATCAGGGACACACTAAAGCACCTCACTTACAGGCTCAGACACAAACGCCCGACATATCCACTCCATAGATGGCGTTGTAGTCTGAGCACCACCTCACCAGAGGTCAGCAGCGGCTGTGTTGTGACCCGAACAGGACTGGAAACTGGCCCTTGTGGCCAGTACTCTTCGTCCTCACCAGGTGTCGTCGTCCATTGGGTGGGGGTTTCGGGAGCTGACCCACAGATGGCGTGGTCGTCACTGCTCCAGGCCCGGACGCTGGATTCGGGTTCGTAACACCTCCCCACCAAAAAGAATTTGGTTTGGGTTTCTAGAAAGAGAATTACAAACCAAATTAGTACGGTGACACAACTCCAAATGGACTCACTTATACCGTAAACTGGAACGGCGAGGCTGTCTCGTCCACAGAACTGTCCTACTGGGCAATTCCGGCACAACGGGAACTTGCAGATAGAAGGCAATGACCTGCCTGACGTAATCTTCCACGTCTCCACTGCGATGTCAAGCAGGGGCATCATCTCGCCTCTCTCGAGTAAGGATCGGTATAGACACGATGAGGGGCGACTCGACACTTCCCTGTGTCGGGGCACCGATGATGGCTGGTCACAGACGGCATTTCTAGTGCTGGTCCGGTAGTCCTTCAGGGAGACAGGAACCTGGAATACAGAGGTCTGATAATTCAGAGTGACAGCGACAGCGGGTAAAACAGTACTTACAGCATACTCTACTAGGTCCACACCTAGTTCCAACGGGGCTGTTCGTACATCGAAGATGGCATTCGCTCTGCCACCGTCAGGTCGACCAACGTTCCGCATAACGCTGCATCCAGGCTCAGCAATCACGCGGGGGGTGTCAACCTGTCGGAAACAGTCACTCATATTATCACATGTCGTACCTCCTGTATCAACCATCACCTTCCAGGTCCCTTCTTCGACTGCAACACTCACAGTGCATGTCTCTAATCCCTGGGATCTCTTCACGATGTTCAAGGGAGCCATCATCCTTCGGGTCGTCCACTGGTCCTTACTGAGAGCACACAGGAGAATAAAACAAAATACCGCTAAGAGACATGCGGCCAACTGAGGGATAAGCTTCCTGAGCTTGTAATGTCCATAGCCGGCTACATCCACTAGCCTGGTTTGGACCAAAGAGGGCACTAGACCTTTCGAACACACCTCACATACCTCTGACATCTAGGGAATCTCTGGCCGGTTCAATGAACGCTGTACAATGCCATACCGCAAGTACACATCCGCCTTCGCTCCAGACTCGTTGGTATCCGTGGGTGCCTGCACACAAGGCCTCTCTTCTAGCTCAGGTACTTCTACTATCGTAACCGCATGTTCCTTGTCGAGAGAAGAATCAGGAGACTCTGCTAGAACACTGTCGATCTGCGGGTGAGAGGACAAATTAAACATGTTTAAATCCGGGTCTGTTTTTACCTGGACATTACCACTGCCTGTTGTCACCTCTGACTTTGCTGTTTCGGCTGACTCGTCCACAATCTTGGGATGATTGGTGCTCCAATCCGATACCAAGTCATTGGCTAGTACCACGTCAATCCCAGCTATAGGGAGGGTATCGACTACTGCCAACGCACATGTGCCGCTGAAGTAAGGCGAGTCGAGATGTACTGGCACTAAGGGGGCGATGTACTGCGTCCTAGGAAACCCAACCAGGACAACCTCTGGTCTCCCATCCACACTTACTCGCTCGGGTAACGAGTTCTTCACGATCAGGGACTGGGCTGCTCCACTATCTCTGAGAACTACAACCGATCTACCAGTATGATCACTCGATACATACCCGCCTGAAGTGTGAGGGGAAAACAATCTGGGTTCTTCCTGCGTCGCCGTCGACTGGCTTCCTGCTGGTGGTGTAACATAGCTCATCATCATCACCTCCCTACGTGCGCCGCCACCTCTTCTGCCTTGGCACATAGCAGCTACATGCCCTTTCTGCCCACAGGTCCAACACACCACATTCCTCCTCGGACTCCGATGTTTCGGACTGCTAGGACTCGTCCTTCGAGGGCTACTTGGGGGCGTCTTCTTAGCGCTTCGTGGGACGGGGGTCTCCTCTTCGTCCTGAGGTTTATCAAACCGACGTTGGTAATGCCTTGAGACGTACTTAGCAGAAGGCCTATGCGTCAGGATATACTCTTCAGCCATGGTGGCTGCCGCACTCAAGGTCTCTACCTGCTGTTCCTCTAAGTACGTCTTCAGGTCTCCAGACAAACAATCCTTGAAGTCCTCTAGCAGTATGAGCTGCTCGAGGTCTTCTTTGGTCTCCAACTTCCGAGAGGCACACCATTCCTGAAAAAGTCGCTCCTTGATGGTGGCGAATTCGGTGAAAGTGTGCTCTGAGGTCTTCTTCAGGTTCCTGAACTTCTGCCTGTACGCCTCAGGTACCAATTGGTACGCCATGAGCACAACCTTCTTCACCTTGTCATAATCGCCGGAGTCGTCAAGGGATAACGTGGAGTAGGCGATTTGGGCCTTCCCAGTCAAGACTGACTGTATCATGATGGCCCAATTCTCCCTTGGCCACTCCAAAGAGGCAGCGACTTTCTCGAGGCTGCGAAGAACTTTGAAACTTCCTTCTCGTTGAATTTGGGGACCATTTTGATGTTCCTTACCGGATCGAAACTGCTCGTTTCCGTTGTTGGCCTCCAACCGCCGCCTAATCGTAATACTTCTAGTTCATGTTGTCTCTGTCTTTCTTTTTCTTCTCTCTCTCGCTGTTTCTCTTCCCTTTCTCGCTCTTCTCTCTCTCGTCTCTCTTCTCTTTCTCGCTCTTCTCTTTCTCTTTCTCGTTTCTCTTCTCTTTCTCGTTCTTCTCTTTCTCGTTTCTCTTCTCTTTCTCTTTCTGCCTTCCTTTCTTCTAATTCTAAACGCCTCATCTCTAATTCTTTATCTTGTCTCTCTCTTTCCATTTCTAATTTCTTCCATTCTATCTCCCGATTTATCTCTAAGGCACGCATTTTGACTGTAAGAAAGCTAATATTCAGCTCACCTGCATCACTGTCAATGTCACTGCCTTTATCTTCCTTTTCAGTGGAAGCTACTTCCTCACTTTCTTTTGTACTTGGTACCTCACCTTTCTGTTTTTCCTCGGCCTTCAAATGCCGGTGAACCTTTGACAAGATCTCCACACGGGAATCACTGGCACGGATCTTGATCTCCAGGTAGGCGCTCAACAGTACGAGTTCCTGTTTGTTCAGATATTTTATTCTGGCAAGACAGTCCTCTCTGTTCAAAAAAGCCTGAACATCGTCCAGATCATCGATGGTAGCTTTTTCTGCCATTGTCACAGATGGAACACTTAGCACTTAACACACCGCTTTCACGTTAGCACTTAACGCACCGAGCACTGTTCTACGTCAATATTGCACTTTATCGCACCTGGCGCCTCACTTGCCAATATTGCACGTAATTACTTCGGGCACCGCACTACACAATATTGCACTGAATCACAGCGAACACTTCGCTCTACAATATTGCACTGAATCACGCCGAGCACCGCACTACACAATATTGCGCTTAATCGCTTAATCACAGCGAGCACCGCACTGCACAATATCGCACTTAGTCACTCTGAGCACCGCACGGGACGTATAACGTCCCAATCGTCACACACAGGGGGAATTATATATAGGGATTACGCCACTTCACCACCCCTGTCAAACATACTTAACAAGGGGACGGATCCCGCTGGGGATGCCAATTATGTTACGGCCCTCTCGGGTCGCAACTGGGTTCGTACTCTGATGTCGTTAGAGGAAGGGTATCCGGCCCCAAGCCAGTAGTGGCTTTCAAGGGATGAGATCCGTGACGCAAGTAACTTAAAGGGGAAGGGAAATAAAGTCAAGAACTTAATACTATAATTATTACCATCACCAATAAATAATTTATAAAAGATTACACAGGGGGAGGGGTATTAACATTGCACAGGGGACTTATTTACACTGTAGTCTTCTTCTGAAGACTCTGGATGTTCTTGGTGCCAAGTTCTCGGTGCTCTCGTGGTCTCTTGACGAATCCTTCAACAAGCTGAGTCTACCCCGGACACAGGCCAGCCAAAACACAGTTCCACTGGGGGCACCGCCGTGGAGGCCGTCAACCACAAGTCCAGCAGAACAGCTGGCAGGTTCCGGATCAGCAACGCTATTCAGGCTACTCCACCTTGGGGAGCATAACTAGTGCTCACCCCAGAGCAAGACTAGAGTAAAGTAAGTGAGGAAAACCCCAATGTTGTCGTTTTACCTCACCTACTCTTACTCTAGTCTTACTCTGGGGTGAGCAATAGTTATGCTCAAGGTCACTCACCATAGCCCTGCGGGTCTTCACTCGATCCTCACAGCGCCACTGCACGCCAGGAGAGTCTCCCAGTCAATCTTAACGGCCTCTTATTAAGAAAGAGTGAGAACACGACTCATTCACTTGACTGTCGTGTGCCCTCCCCAACAATTGGGCTCTACGGTTAACCACAAGGTCGCCAACTGGTGTTTTAGGTGGCCAGTAACACCTCAGTGGACTGGTGGAGTCAATGGAAGCCTTGGCAAGGTCACACTCAATAGATCAGGAATCCAGGCAGGTACTTACTGTTATCACTCTATGCTTTCAGTATAATATAGCCACAAGATCAATGGAGGAGATGATAAAAACACAATGGTAATTTTGTATTTTACTTAAAATGTATGAAAGATGTCACAAGGCCAAACAATAATAAATAAACCAACTGATCCTGACGCGGCCGGTAGTTCCCACGGTTAGTATGCGATCACTAAGTGGCAACACCTGCCCTTTTTGTCAAATGTCAAGAACAGCTGATCGCCTGGCCCCCGCGCGCGAAAGCTTTGCTTGTTTCCTAGATTCACGCGCGCTGTTTCTATAAGTTCTTCAATATTACTATAAACTGGCGCACTCGATATTGGCACAATAGCACATATCACTTAGTTACACTATACTCAGGCTCAAACAGTCGTTTCTACAATCAATGCCATAATGATTCACTGTAATGGGTTTCACTGCCCTTCATTCAATAACATATTATAAAGTATTAACACTGGAGTTTTCAGTACTTTCTCTCGTGGGCGATAACGCAATAATTCACTGTACTCACAAATGATTATTCACTGAATGAACATAGACATATATATGGTATATAAATCAAACATCAATACATGGTAAATAAATAGTTTCTGGGCACTTAGCCTAACTTCCAAATACTAGCATAATATTACATATAATTTATCACTGTATGTTCACCTCAACATCTGTAGAAAGATATACAATACACAGTAAATTTATCACTTGTTCCTGGTGCCTGTACACACCAATAATAAACATGAATATTACAAGTACTCTTGATAGTACTGTCTCGCACACTGGTGCTTCACCGTGCCGTGGGTGAGACTTGCTCACGACATATAAAATCCTCAGGCTAGATAATATAGCCGAATAATATAGCTAACTAAAGGGGAATGGGGAGGGAACTAGAAACACCTACTTCAACTTATCCTCCGATGAGAGTCGAGATGTAGCTCCTGGTCCTCGTATCGGGAACGCCCCCACACACACGTCGTCGTGTCCTACCAGAGCCTCTCGTCCCACCGTTTAGCGCGTCGTCTCCGTGAATCTTCACTGCAGGTCCGTCCTTCTTCTTGACTTCTTGAAGGGTTGGAGTCGGTCTCCTGGCCGTCGTCTTCTCCCATCAACGGCTGCCGCCTACGTCTCAGCTACAGTCGTCCGGATTCCCCAAATAGTCCTCTCCTTCCTCAGCTACCCAGTGGCTCTGTCAGCCACTACGCTGTCATGAACTGGTGAACTGCCACAGACGTCACAGACGTCACATACCCCTTCCCTTAAAATAAGAGTCATGTCTGGTTAGTGTATGCGGGATAGGGCGTCCGCTACTACGTCGTCCTTCCCCTTTATGTGCTCGATCTTGATCTTTGTCAGTCTCTCTGTGGTGAGACGGGCCCCGTCCGCCCTGGACCACTTTTCTTCCTCCTCCGGGAGTTCTCGGTCCCCCTGTACACACAGAACCATCTTCCGCTGGGGTTCTCGGGTACTCGTTCCGTCCTGCCTGGCGGCTCTTCCTTCCACATTGAAGAAAGGTTTTAGGTGGCCTACGTGACACACCTGTTTCTTTCGGGGTTTGTCCGGCTTCCCAATCTCGTACGACACTGGACCCAACCGTCGCGGCACTTGGTTTGGTCCCTTGAACCACGACTTGGTCACCTTACCTTTACCTGGCAGCACAACCATTACTTGGGATCCAACCTGAAAATCCCTCTGCGCAGCTCTCCTGTCGTACCACTCCGACATCTTACGTTGCGCCTCCTTCAGGTGTTTCCCAGCCAGTTCCTTTGCTCTAGTGAGACGTTCTTTGAACTTCTGGACATATTTATTCACCGTTCCCACGGTCGCTCCTGGTGTCCATCGTTCCTTCATCATAGATAGCATGGCATATTTAATATAGATAAATGGAAAGTAAGCCTTCTCAGGACCCACACGTCCTCCTTCGGCCTTACTAACCAATTCGGGGAACTCCTCCTGCTGCAACTCTCCGAGACGAGTGCAGTCTACCCCAGGAGAACTGGTGAGGGTCACCTGCAACTCACCATTCGGGCTACCTTCGCCCTCCGCTCGTTCTCCGGGTCCTACGCAGAGGTGATCTGTTCCCAGGCTGTCTGTCGTCACCTCAGCCCCATCAGATCCACAACCTCCTGGTTCTTCGCGTTGCCTCGGTGTCACAGTACAAACTGGGATCGCCACTGGTGTGATTCCCTTCTCGTCCCCACAGGCGTTCAACTCCCCGCCTGTCTCCTTGTATTGTTCTAGGCATTCTTCGCCTTTCATGAGATGCGGGAGGACGTATCCTCCACATGCGTCATTCCCCAAGATGACCTGTGCCTCCATCTTGGGCATTGATGTACAGACTCCCACCACAAGGGTCTGGCAGCCATAATCGGAATCCAAAGTTACCTGGTGTAGGGGCACACTCACCGGGCCTCTCACAGTGGTCACACTTGCCACCCCCACACTGGTACTCTTGTAACCCTCGGGGAACAGGGTTTCACTTACCAGGGTAAAATCAGCCCCGGTGTCTCTTAGCATCTTCACGGGGATGGGGTCTGCGACCCCCATCCTTACGGTTCCTTTACACATGAATGGGTGAACTTTCTTCTCCCCATTCAGCACGGGTTCATCCCGCACTCCCTCGGCCCTCTGGTCCTCGAACATCACTAAAGCAACGTGTCCCCGCTGCTTAAAGCGTCTGCACTCCCGCGCGACGTGTCCGATTTTCCCGCAGTTGTAGCAGCGGACCCTCGGCGGATACCATTCGCCACCGCTCGCCTTAGCACTGCTTTCAGAGGCCGTCGCTCCCTGTGTCCTTCTCGCCTCATTGGTCGTTTCCTTCGTTGCGGTAACAGTTCCCGAGCTTTCAGCTTGGTTCTCCTCTTTCAGCTCTACAGCACCTTTTGATCCTCGGGTGTTCCAACTTGAGAGGTGGGACTTGGGAGAACTCGCTCCTGTCCTCCATCCATCCGTCCTTCTATAACTCCTATCGTTTCCGACGTATATGGGTGGTCGGTGCTGTCCCTCTCGGCGTGGGCGTAGGGCTTCTTCTAACATGTCGGCTCGGTCGGCTGCGGCCCTCAGGTCCTTTATGTCCGCCTCCTTTACCCTCATCCTGATCTCAGGAGGGAGCACGGACATAAACTTTTCCATGACCATTAGTTCCTTGATTTCTTCGGCCGACCCCGCTTCTTCAGAGTCCATCCACTTAAGGAACTTTCTTTCCATGTCCCTCGCCGTCTCCGCATACGATTTTCCTGGCGACCGGGTACATTCTCTAAACCTCTTTCTGTAACACTCTGGCGTGAGCTTAAAGGAACGGAGCACAGCTCGTTTTACCACATCGTAGTTGGTGCATTCTTGGAAGTCGAGCATAGTGAAGGCTTCGCGCGCTTCACCTGTGAGCCTCCCTTGGACCAACTCCGCCCTCGGCCACCTCTTCATAGCAGCAACTCTCTCAAAGTGATCGAAGAAACTTTCGGCTTCACTAGGCACAAAGACCGGCAGGTCTCGTTCCCTCACTCGTTGGTCTTCCTGTGGCGGCGGAGCAGGTGCAACCAGTCCTAGTTCAGCTCGCTTCAGCTCTACCTCCTTGTTGGCTTCTATTTCCAGTTGTCTCAGCCCTCGCTCTTCGCTGCGCTGCTGTGCTTCTCGCTCCTCACGCTTCATCTGGGCTTCTCACTCCTCACGCTTCATCTGGGCTTCTCGCTCCTCATGCTTCAACTGTGCTTCTCGCTCTTGCTCTTCTTTGCGCTGTTGTGCTTCTGCTTCTCGCTCTTCTTTGCGCTGCTGTGCTTCTCGCTCTTCTTTGCGCTGCTGTGCTTCTCGCTCTTCCTTGCGCTGCTGTGCTTCTTCTCTCCTCAGCTGCGCTTCTAGCTGCAGTTTCATTATTTCCAGCTTCACGCTGTGCCTGCTGCCGCTGGATCCCCTGCTGCTTCCACCAACACTCAGGTGTTCACCCACGCTGGCAGGTGTTTGGGGCCGTTCTTCCCCCAAAGCTTCCTCTCGAGCCCCGAGTTGAGCCATTATCTCTAGTCTTCTTTCACCAACTCTGGCAGATTTCAGCTTTATTCCAAAATGATCCGCTATAGCCTGTAACTGTGCCTTGGTGCACTCTTCCAGCACCTGTTCATCTCTAGAGTCAATAAACCTTGCTACTTTATCATCCTCCATCTTGTGCTATGAGTGATAACCTGCGCCTGATCTCTAACACCACCGCCAAGTATCACCACTGCAACCTTTACTTCGATCGTATCCTGGCAAGGTCGCCAATGTTGGGGTTTTCCTCACTTACTTTACTCTAGTCTTGCTCTGGGGTGAGCACTAGTTATGGTCAAGGTCACTCACCGTAGCCCGGCGGGTCTTCACTCGATCCTCACGGCGCCACTGCACGCCAGGAGAGTCTCCCAGTCAATCTTAACGGCCTCTGATTAAGAAAGAGTGAGAACACGACTCGTTCACTTGACTGTCGTGTGCCCTCCCCAACAATCGGGCTCTACGGTTAACCACAAGGTCGCCAACTGGTGTTTTAGGTGGCCAGTAACACCATCAGTGGACTGGTGGAATTAGTGGTAGCCTTGGCAAGGTCACACTCAAGAGATCAGGAATCCAGGCAGGTACTTACTGTTATCACTCTATGCTTTCAGTATAATATAGCCACAAGATCAATGGAGGAGATGATAAAAACACAATGGTAATTTTGTATTTTACTTAAAATGTATGAAAGATGTCATAAGGCCAAACAATAACAAATAAACCAACTGGTCCTGACGCGGCCGGTAGTTCCCACGGTTAGTACGCGACCACTAAGTGGCAACACCTTCCCTCCTTGTCAAATGTCAAGAACAGCTGATCGCCTGGCCTCCACGCGCGAAAGATTATTGCTTGTTTCTAGATTCACGCACGCTGTTCCTTTAAGTTCTCCAATATTACTATAAACTCGCTCACTCGATACTGGCACAATAGCACATATCACTTAGTTACACTATACTCAGGCTCAAACAGTCGTTTCTACAATCAATGCTATAATGATTCACTGTAATGGATTTCACTGCCCTTCATTCAATGACATATTATAAAGTATTAACACTGGAGTTTTCAGTACTTTCTCTCGTGGGCGATAACGTAATAATTCACTGTACTCACAAATGATTATTCACTGAATGAACATAGACATATATATATGGTATATAAATTAATCATCAATACATGGAAAAAAAATAGTTTCTGGGCACGTAGCCTAACTTCCAAATACTGGCATAATATTATATATGTGGCAGTCTCCGTGGTGTAGTGGTAAGACACTCGCCTGGCGTTCCGCGAGCGCTATGTCATGGGTTCGTATCCTGGCCGGCGAGGATTTAATGGGCGCAATTCCTTAACTGTAGCCTCTGTTTAACGCAACAGTAAAATGTGTACTTGGATGAAAAAACGATTCTTCGCGGCAGGGGATGGTATTCCAGGGACCGTAGGATTAAGGACTAGCCCGAAATGCTACGCGTACTAGTGGCTGTACAAGAATGTAACAACTCTTGTATATATCTCAAAAAAACAAAAGAAAAAAAAAAACAACAAAAAAAAAATATAATTTATCACTATATGTTCACCTCAACATCTGTAGAAAGATATACAAAACACAGTAAATTTATCACTTGTTCCTGGTGCCTGTACACACCAATAATAAACATGAATATTACGAGTACTCTTGATAGTACTACACTGCAAACTGGTGCCTTACTGTAACACGGGTGAGACTTGCTCACGACATATAAAATCCTCAGGCTAGAATATATAGCCGAATAACATAGCTAACTAAAGGGAAATGGGGAGGGAACTAGAAACACCTACTTCAACCTATCCTCCGATGAGAGCCGAGATGTAGCTCCTGGTCCTCGTGTCGGGAACGCCCCCACATGACACGTCGTCGTGTCCTACCAGAGCCTCTCGTCGTCCCACCGTTTAGCGCGTCGTCTCCGTGCCTCTTCACTGCAGGTCCGTCCTCCTTCTTGACTTCTTGAAGGGTTGGAGTCGGTCTCCTGGCTGTCGTCTTCTCCCAGCACGGCTGTCGCCTACGCCTCAGCTACAGTCGTCCGGATTCCCAAATAGTCCTCTCCTTCCTCAGCTACCCAGTGGCTCTGTCAGCCACTACGCCGTCACGAACTGGTGAACTGCCACAGACGTCACATACGTCACTGCACGGCTTCACTGCTTCTTGCACAGTACCTGACTGGAGCACTTGTTGCTCAAATAACCGTCAATTCCCTCTCTGGTTCAACACATGAACTAGGGAAGACCTCTCAGAGTACTAGCAGACTTCGGGTGACGCGTAAATCCACGGGAGCAGGAAACAACTGTCAAACTGACAGGACCAATCGTCGCACGTCCGACCTCTGTGACGTGTCGTGTCTGACTGATGGCGCCAGCTCGGCGCGCTGGCCGGACCCCCTTCCTTCGTGACGTCACTTTCGCCACGGGAGGTTTTCATTGGCTCCCGGTGCCACATTGCTGTCGGCGACCAATCCGGTGCCACTGACGTCACACGGTTTTGGCGGGAAATCAGGGAGGCAAGCGCCATCTTGGCTCCCAAAAGGGCCTATACCACAGGCCAAAATATTACTATTTCACAAATTTCTCGGCTCTCCAAGAACACTTCACTCTCTCCCATATATCAAATTGTAGCCTGCAACGTAGAGAACGCTTGGGAAAAGTAGACGTGACTCTTACTGCAGGCGTGGGAGAATTATAAGGGGGGGAACTCCGTCACAATATATATATATATATATATATATATATATATATATATATATATATATATATATATATATATATATATATATATATATATATATATATATATATTGTTCTGTCTTGTGTTGATGAAATTAATACCCTATTAATGCCACCTCACCCCATCCACCTCACTCAAATGTAGATATAAACAAAATCGGAGATGCGTAAGTTCTATTCAGTTGTGTATTTGTAAAGTAAAGTCTTTGAAAATGTAATAAGTTTTACAAAACGCGCTCAAGTGTCGCGTCAGACTAGAAATAAAAATGAATTTTGGAGAATTGATTTTTGAATTACCTCCAACAGTGAAAAGAAATGTACGAAAGATTGAGAAAATTCGTGTTAGAATTATTAATCTTACTTTTTCGGTCATATTTAATAATATATGTCTACAGGAAAGACTGCTACCAAAATATACTAATATATATATATACATATATATATATATATATATATATATATATATATATATATATATATATATATATATATATATATATATATACCGTTTTATATATATTCTATATATATATATATAGTGCGTTTATATATATATATATATATATATATATATAAATATATATATATATATATATATATATATATATATATATATATATATATATATATATATATATATATATATATATATATATATATATAACTTTAGAACACTTTCCCACCAGGAGACTCGAACCCTAGCCAGCACAGAAGCCTTCCAGCAACTGGCATAACAGGTACGCCTTAACCCGCTCCACCACCCGCTTAAAAGAGATGGTAATTTCGGAGTATTTAAATACACCAAAGATCACCACCTCCCAAGAGCACTAGAGCAAGTGAGGGGTCATTTAGACGTTAATTTCATCAAGTCCCTGTTAATATGGGAAGACACAGTGTCTATGCTTAAGGCACAACTCTCCTAAACACGAGAGTGAAGTATAGAACTTTAGAACACTTTCCCACCAGGAGACTCGAACCCTAGCCAGCACAGAAGCCTTCCAGCAACTGGCATAACAGGTACGCCTTAACCCACTCCACCACCCGCTCAGACCCTTAAAAGAGATGGTAATTTCGGAGTATTTAAATACACCAAAGATCACCACCTCCCAAGAGCACTAGAGCACTTGCTCTCACTTGCTCTAGTGCCGGCGGGGAAGTGGTTAAAATAGCTTCGGCTATCACTTCCTTTTGTCCGGCCGTGATGGTCAAGCGGATTAAGGCGCCCTGTAGTTACCAGTTGCGTGCCCAAGATTACCATCCGAGTTGCCGGCGGGGAAGTGGTTAAAATAGCTTCGGCTATCACTTCCTTTTGTCCGGCCTTGATGGTCAAGCGGATTAAGGCGCCCTGTAGTTACCAGGTGCGTTGCTCCTGGGAGTATGGGTTCGAGTCACTTCTGGGGTGTGAGTTTTCAGTCGCATATAATCCTGGGGACCATTCAGGCTTGTTCGCATTTGTGTTCCTCACGTGTGCCCCAAAGAATGAGATGATTTGGTGAAATGCTATGCCCAAGATTACCATGCGAGTTGCCGGCGGGGAAGTGGTTAAAATAGCTTCGGCTATCACTTCCTTTTGTCCGGCCGTGATGGTCAAGCGGATTAAGGCGCCCTGTAGTTACCAGTTGCGTTGCTCCTGGGAGGATGGGTTCGAGTCACTTCTGGGGTGTGAGTTTTCAGTCGCATATAGTCCTGGGGACCATTCAGGCTTGTTCGCATTTGTGTTCCTCACGTCTGCCCCAAAGAATGAGGTGATTTGGTGAAATGCTATGCCCAAGATTACCATCCGAGTTGCCGGCGGGGAAGTGGTTAAAATAGCTTCGGCTATCACTTCCTTTTGTCCGGCCGTGATGGTCAAGCGGATTAAGGCGCCCTGTAGTTACCAGTTGCGTTGCTCCTGGGAGTATGGGTTCGAGTCACTTCTGGGGTGTGAGTTTTCAGTCGCATATAGTCCTGGGGACCATTCAGGCTTGTTCGCATTTGTGTTCCTCACGTCTGCCCCAAAGAATGAGGTGATTTGGTGAAATGCTATGCCCAAGATTACCATCCGAGTTGCCGGCGGGGAAGTGGTTAAAATAGCTTCGGCTATCACTTCCTTTTGTCCGGCCGTGATGGTCAAGCGGATTAAGGCGCCCTGTAGTTACCAGTTGCGTTGCTCCTGGGAGTATGGGTTCGAGTCACTTCTGGGGTGTGAGTTTTCAGTCGCATATAGTCCTGGGGACCATTCAGGCTTGTTCGCATTTGTGTTCCTCACGTGTGCCCCAAAGAATGAGGTGATTTGGTGAAATGCTATGCCCAAGATTACCATCCGAGTTGCCGGCGGGGAAGTGGTTAAAATAGCTTCGGCTATCACTTCCTTTTGTCCGGCCGTGATGGTCAAGCGGATTAAGGCGGCCTGTAGTTACCAGTTGCGTTGCTGGTTGCGTTGCATTTGTGTTCCTCACGTGTGCCCCAAAGAATGAGGTGATTTGGTAAAATACTATGCCCAAGATTACCATCCGAGTGCCGGCGGTGGGGTGGTTCAAATAGCTTCGGCTATCACCTCATTATGTCCGATCGTGATGGTCAAGTGGATTAAGGCGTCTTGTACATACCAGTTGCGTTGCTCCTGGGAGTATGGGTTCGAGTCACTTCTGGGGTGTGAGTTTTCAGTTGCATATTGTCCTGGGGACCATTCAGGCTTGTTCGCATTTGTGTTCCTCACGTGTGCCCCAAAGAAAGAGGTGATTTGGTAAAATGCTATGCCCAAGATTACCATCCGAGTGCCGGCGGTGGGGTGGTTCAAATAGCTTCGGCTATCACCTCATTATGTCCGGTCGTGATGGTCAAGTGGATTAAGGCGTCTTGTACATACCAGTTGCGTTGCTCCTGGGAGTATGGGTTCGAATCACTTCTGGGGTGGGAGTTTTCAGTTGCATATTGTCCTGGGGACCATTCAGGCTTGTTCGCATTTGTGTTCCTCACATGTGCCCCAAAGAATGAGGTGATTTGGTAAAATGCTATGCCCAAGATTACCATCCGAGTGCCGGCGGTGGGGTGGTTCAAATAGCTTTGGCTATCACCTCATTATGTCCGGTCGTGATGGTCAAGTGGATTAAGGCGTCTTGTACATACCAGTTGCGTTGCTCCTGGGAGTATGGGTTCGAATCACTTCTGGGGTGTGAGTTTTCAGTTGCATATTGTCCTGGGGACCATTCAGGCTTGTTCGAATTTGTGTTCCTCACGTGTGCCCCAAAGAATGAGGTGATTTGGTAAAATGCTATGCCCAAGGTTACCATCCGAGTGCCGGCGGTGGGGTGGTTCAAATAGCTTTGGCTATCACCTCATTATGTCCGGTCGTGATGGTCAAGTGGATTAAGGCGTCTTGTACATACCAGTTGCGTTGCTCCTGGGAGTATGGGTTCGAGTCACTTCTGGGGTGTGAGTTTGCAGTTGTATATTGTCCTGAGGACCATTCAGGCTTGTTCGCATTTGTGTTCCTCACGTGTGCCCCAAAGAATGAGGTGATTTGGTAAAATGCTATGCCCAAGATTACCATCCGAGTGCCGGCGGTGGGGTGGTTCAAATAGCTTCGGCTATCACCTCATTATGTCCGGTCGTGATGGTCAAGTGGATTAAGGCGTCTTGTACATACCAGTTGCGTTGCTCCTGGGAGTATGGGTTCGAGTCACTTCTGGGGTGTGAGTTTTCAGTTGCATATTGTCCTGGGGACCATTCAGGCTTGTTCGCATTTGTGTTCCTCACGTGTGCCCCAAAGAATGAGGTGATTTGGTAAAATGCTATGCCCAAGATTACCATCCGAGTGCCGGCGGTAGGGTGGTTCAAATAGCTTCGGCTATCACCTCATTATGTCCGGTCGTGATGGTCAAGTGGATTAAGGCGTCTTGTACATACTAGTTGCGTTGCTCCTGGGAGTATGGGTTCGAATCACTTCTGGGGTGTGAGTTTTCAGTTGCATATTGTCCTGGGGACCATTCAGGCTTGTTCGCATATATATATATATATATATATATATATATATATATATATATATATATATATATATATATGCGGTGAGGTCCACAGGTGTGGACCTCATCGATAGCTTTCGACCCCAGGGGAGCTCCTAGGAGTGTGCTGTCTTCAGGTTTAGTTTTATGGATATTTATATATATATATATATATATATATATATATATATATATATATATATATATATATATATATATATAAATATATATATATATATATATATATATATATATATATATATATATATATATATATATATATATATATATATATATATATATATATATAAATATCCATAAAACTAAACCTGAAGACAGCACACTCCTAGGAGCTCCCCTGGGGTCGAAAGCTATCGATGAGGTCCTTGATAAGAAAATCGCCGACCTTAAGAGGATGGATGGGAGGATTGAGGATATTGATGCTCATGATGCACTCTACCTCATCACAAGATGTCTGTCCCTCCCCAGGTTAACCTACTTTCTGAGGTGTTCACCATCTTACAGTAGCCAAAAACTAAGTGAGTATGACCGGTTATTGAAATCAATGCTAGAAAAAGCCCTTAACCTCTCTCTTGATGACCTACAGTGGAAACAAGCCTCTCTTCCCATAAGACTTGGGGGCCTCGGAGTTCGAACAGCAACGCAAATCGCTGTTCCAGCCTTCCTGTTCTCCTTGTCAGCATCCGACGACCTTGTGAAGGAAATTCTACCTGCCCACTTACATCGGCTGGCAGGTGTACATGATCCCAATTTTACACGCTGTGCCACAGAGTGGGCCTCTCGTGCAGGCCCATCACCTCAACCACCATCCCCAAAAGCCCACAAGCAATCCAGCTGGGATGGCGCCATTGTAGACCAAGATGCTGCAGAGTCCCTGGGTGCTGCAACAACACAACACGACATTGGTCGCCTCACAGCAGTAGCAGCCCCACATGCAGGGAATTTCCTGTTAGCAACCCCAATGTCGGCAACTGGCACGCGTCTCACACCACACGCCCTCCGAATTGCTGTGGCCCTTCGCCTTGCTGCCCCAATCCACACCAGATATAGGTGTATTTGCGGCGAGGTGGTGGCTGACAGGTACGGCCACCATGGCCTACTGTGCCAAACACAGGGGGATGGCACTCGAGGCACAGTGAAGTTAACGACATCATCAAGAGGAGCCTCACCACAGCTGGATGCCCAGCTGAAAGAGAGCCCCATTACCTAACACCCCGTAACTCTGATGCTCTTATTGTTCGCCCGGATGATATCACAGTGAACCCCTGGAAGAATGGCAAGCAGTTGGTATGGGACTACACGTGCGTATCAACCCTGGCTAACACCTACATTAACCTCAGTGTTGCACAACCAGGTGGCGCTGCCACCCACAGGGAAGCAGCCAAATCCCGTAAGTATAGAGAACTGGATCACCACTACAATTTTGTCCCCATTGCTTCTGAGACACTCGGCGCCTGGGGTAAAAGTGCTACCAAATTTTTTGAAGGAACTGGGTTCTAGGCTCATTGAAACAACAAGGGACCCTAGAGCAGCCAGCTTTGTTTTCCAGCGCTCAGTGTGGCGATACAGAGGGGAAATGCGCACTGCATCCAGGGTTCCTGCCTGCCATCTGAGGAGCTGGAGGAACTCAACAACCTATGATAACCATCTTTGTAACCAATTTGTAACTTTTTTTTGTAACAAGGTTCAAATAAAGCAAATATATATGTGCACATAAAAAGGAATGGGGGTGGTAGAAGATAATATTAGTGTTCAGTGAGAGACCACAAGGTCTCCTCTGAATACTTTTTATAAGCCAAGTTTTCATGAATTAATTGTTTTTCGACTACCTAACCTAACCTAACTTAACTTTTTCGGCTACCTAACGTAACCTAACCTATAAAGATAGGTTAGGTAGGGTTGGTTAGGTTCGGTCATATATCAAAAAAGCATGTTTTTACCTGTCACAGGTGTGGCATCTATACTAATGCTCATGAAATGAATGGTACGGTAAACAACACAGTTCAATTCCAATGCAATGTCACACAAAATAATTAAAACAAAATGAAAATAAATTGAAAACTATGAAAATTCAAATTATCAATGTAATCGGAATCATTGAACTGGAATTGTAACATTTTAGTATGGTGTGTGATGCTCTTACGTGCAACAGATGGCACTGTTACTTAAAAAAAGAAAGTTTTTACCTGTCACAGGTGTGGCATCTATTCTTATACTTACGAAATGAATGGTATGGTAAACTACACCGCTCAATTCCAACGCAATGTCAAACAAAATAATTAAATCAAAATGAAAATAAATTAAAATTTATGAAAATTCAATTTACTAATGCAATTGGAAACATTGTATATAGTATAGCGTGCATTGCTATTATGTGCAACAGATGTCACTGTTTTTCAAAAAAGCATGTTTTTACATGTCACAGGTGTGGCATCTATATAGTAGGTGTATAAAAACACAGGCATATTCATACTTTCAAATTTTGTGGCAAAATTTGAAAGTAATCGGTGAAGAACTTTCGGAGATTATAGCGTGTGTTGCTCTTACGTCCAACAGATGGCGCTGTTTATCAAAAAACCATGTTATTTCCTGTCACAGGTGAGACATGTATATAATAGGTACATAAAACACTCGCCTATTCGAATGCAACATTGTATCAAAATTTCAAAGCAATTGGTAAAGAGGTTTCAAAGATTTTCCTCAGTCAAAAAACACATGAAAAACGCAGTTTAGAAAAAAAACATGTTTTATCCCGTCTCAGACGTAACATCTATATAGTATTTATATAAAAACTCTCTCGGATGGGAATGGAACGTTGTGTGAAAATTTCAAAGCAATCGGCGAAGAACTTTCGGAGATTAGCGATTTTGAACAAACGAGCATTTACATTTTAATTTATATAGACAAGCTGTAACTGGCCATGCGTTGCTTTGGCTCAGCAATATATGTATGTTGCTGAGCCACAGCAACCTTCACCTGTCTTTCTGTCCTCCCCAACGTTCCATCTCTCCCATCCCCTCGTTCTCCCAACCATACCCCACTCACCCGTCCCCTCATCTTTCCCACCATCTCCCCCGTCCCTTCGTCTTCCCACCACCCTTCACTTCCCCATCCCCTCGTCCTCCCAAACTCCCCCTGACTCCTCGTCCTCCCCACAATACCTAACTTCCATGTCCCCTTGTCCTCCCCACCATTCCCCCCCCCCCCTGTTTCCTCGTCCTCCCCACCATCCCACACTCCACTGTCCCTTTGTCCTCCACACCATGTTCCATTCCCCCGTCCCCTCGTCCTCCTCACCATACCGCACTTCCCCGTCCCCTCGTCCTCTCCACCATTACCCCCCTTCCTTGTCCTCTCGTCCTCCCATTCATCCCCCACTTCCCTGTTCCCTTGTCCTTCCTACCATTCTCCACTCCCCCGTCCCCTCGTCCTAAACATCCCCCACTCCCCTATCCCCTCCTCCTCCCCACGATTTCCCCCACCAACGTCCCCTGGTCCTTCCCACTATTCCCCACTCTCATCCCCTCCACCTCCCAACCATTCCCTAATCCCGTCCCCTTGTCTTTCCCATCATTCCCCACTCGCTCATCTGGTGCATTCCCAAATGATCTGATGTTCCCATCAGAGAAATGCGAACATTAAATAATCTGATGTTCCTATCACTGAAAAATAAGTAGAATAACGAAATGAAAAAAAATAAATAAATAAATAAACTATACTCATGAAATAAACAGTATGGTAAATAACACAGCACAATTCCAACGCAAAGTCACACAAAATAACTAAATCAAAATGAAAATAAATCGAAATCTATGAAAATTTAATTTATCAATGCAATTGTAACACTGAAATAGAATCGTAACATATTTATTATAGCATGTGTTGCTATTTCGTGCAACAGATGGCGCTGTTTTAAACAAAAAAAAATATATATTTTTACCTGTCACAGGTGTGGCATTTATATAGTAGATATATAAAAACACACGCATATTCGAATCAAACATTGTGTCAAAATTTCAAACCAATCGGGGAAGAGGTTTCGAAGATTTCCCTCTCACGAAAAACACACGAAAAACACAGTTTCTAACAAAAAAAAAACATGTTTTTCCCGTCTCAGATGTGACGTCTATATAGTATGTGTATAAAATCTCTCTCGGATGCGAATGGAACAAAATTTCAAAGAAATTGGTGAAAACTTTCAGAGATTAGAGATTTTGAACGAACGAACATTTAAATTTTTATTTATATAGATGATGGTAATTACTTAGGTACTAGAACCAGAGCAATTATTAAATACAGTATTGAATATTAAAATAAATTTCTCTAATTTAAATGAATAATACACAAGAAGGTTGATAGCAATTTGCTACCTTGGACGCCTCAAGCGTCTCTACCAGGAGAAACTAGTTCCCATATCCTAAATGACTCATCTGCCCTTGTCCCAGCATCCTCATCCCTTTAGAAGGATTTTTTTTAGGATGTACGACTCCCGCGAAGAATCGTTTTTACAACCAAGTACCAATTTTACTGTTGAGTTAAACAGAGGCTACAGTTAAGGGTTTGAGCCCAGTAAATCCTCCCCGGCCAGGATACGACCCCATGACAGAGCGCTTGCGGAACGCCAGGCGAGTGTCTTACCACTACACCACGGAGACTGGTGAAACTTCTAAGGTGAAACTCCTTTCTTAATGATTACCTTGGAGGAAGACTCAGATATACAATACTCTCAAAACTAAGTAATACTCTTTCACATAGCATATTAACTAAGATGGAGTCTCGGAGTAGAAGGGGGGGAGAGGAGTGGATGGGGTGGGAAGCTGTATCACTGGTGACCTGGCTTAGATCAGTGTTGCCCGATCAAAAGTCACACCGCTCTGCCTTAGTTCTTTAGCAAATTGGTAGAGCCCCTATCTAAATTAATAAAACATTCTATTATCTCTTTTACATAACATACAAGGAGGGCTCATACCTTTATTATGCAAGTGCAGTCCGTGGATGAACAGTCCCAGGCCATATAAAATACATGTGGCACCCTTGCTTCCACACATCAGCTCTAATCCCCATAGTCCGAACTTTTGCAAGAATTAGGTCAGAAATACACTCTGCCTCCCACCCTAGATTGTCCCCCTGTATACATTATCATACAATCACTACAAGATATATTATCTTCAACTAAACAGCTGAACTGTTACAGTAGAGGGAATTGTGATAGAGGAAACGGTGGACGAGGAGTGGTGGTGGTAGAGGGAGTGGTGGTAGAGGAAATGGTGGTAGTGTGGGTGGTGGTAGAGGGAGTGGTGGTAGCGGGACTGGTGGAAGTGTGGGGTGGTGGTAGAGGGAGTGGTGGTAGAAGCAGTGGTGAAGAGGGAGAGGTGGTAAAAGGAGTGGTGGTAGAGGGAATAGTGGTAGTGTGGGTGGTGGTATAGGGAGTGGTGGTAGAGGGAGTGGTGGTAGTGTGGGTGGTGATAGACGAAAGGATGGTACAGGGAGTGATAGTAGAGGGGGTGGTGGTAATGTTATTTGTGGCAGAGTTAGTGATGGTAGAGGGACACACACACACACTACCACACACACACTACTACACACACTACCACACACACACACTACTACACACACTACCACACCACACTACCACACACACTACCACACACACTACCACACACACTACTACACACACTACCACACACACTACAACACAAACTACCACACACACACTACTACACACACTACCACACACACACACTACTACACACACTACCACACCAAACTACCACACACACTACCACACACACTACTACACACACTACCACACCACACTACCACACACACTACCACACACACTACTACAACACACCACCACACACACTACCACACACACACACTACTACACACACTACCACACCAAACTACCACACACACTACCACACACACTACTACACACACTACCACACCACACTACCACACACACCACCACACACACTACCACAAACACTACCACACACACTACTACAACACACCACCACATGTACTACCACATAACCACACAGGTGTGCCACTAGACTAGTCCCAGAACTAAGACGCATGAGTTACGAGGAAAGACTGCGGGAAATCCACCTTACGACACTCACCAGACCACATTATATCACCAGACCACCAGACCTTACCACATCACCAGACCACCAGACCACACCACATCACCAGACCACCACACCACACCACATCACCAGACCACCACACCACACCACATCACCAGACCACCACACCACACCACATCACCAGACCACCAGACCTCACCACATCACCAGACCACCAGACCACACCACATCACCAGATCACCACACCACACCACATCACCAGACCACCACACCACACCACATCACCAGACCACCACACCACACCACATCACCAGACCACCACACCACACCACATCACCAGACCACCAGACCTCACCACATCACCAGACCACCAGTCCACACCACATCACCAGATCACCACACCACACCACATCACCAGACCACCAGACCACACCAGATCACCAGATCACCAGATCACCACACCACACCACATCACCAGACCACCAGATCACATCACATCACCAGACCACTAGACCACACCACATCACCAGACCACCACATCACCAGACCACCAGACCACTAGACCACCCCACATCACCAGACCACCAGATCACATCACATCACCAGATCACCAGATCACATCACATCACCAGACCACTAGACCACACCACATCACCAGACCACCACATCACCAGACCACCAGACCACTAGACCACACCACATCACCAGACCACCAGATCACATCACATCACCAGACCACCAGACCTCACCCCATCACCAGATTACCAGACCACACCACATCACCAGACCACCTCTATATCATCACTATCACGTCACAACCATCAACTATCAACACCAACAATCACTACCATCAAGTACTACCATTAACCACTATTGCCACCAACACCACTGCCACAAACCACAGTTATCATTCGCATCAACAACCATTACCACCAACCACATCAACATCAATTACCACTACCATCAAACATAACCACCATTACCACCAACTATAACTACCACTACCTCCAATCACAACTATCAACCACAAATGACACTAACCACAACCACCAACAACAATCATTACAACCACTACCACTAACCACAATCATTAACCACAAATGACACCAACCACTTCCTTCAACCACCAGTTCCACCAACCATCACAGTCATCAACCACCAATTATCAAACACAATAACCATCAACCACCACTATGGTCAACCTCCATAACCGTCAACCACCACTATGGTCAACCTCCATAACTATCAACCATCACTACCACCATTCACCACTATCAGCAACCAAAACCACCAACCACCACAACAATCAACCACCACAACCATCAACCACCACAACCATCATCAACCACAGCCATCAACCACCACAGCCTTCAACTACCGCATCCATCAACTACCATGACCATTTACCAGCACTTTTAGTAACCACCATAATCATTAACCACCACAATCATCAACCACCACAATCATCAACCACTATAACCATCTACCACCAACCTAAACCATCTACCACCACCACCACCAACCATCACTACCATCAGCCCCGACTACCATATTCAACCACTTAAAATGAACCACCACTTCCATCATCAACTGCTTTCGTCAACCACCACTTCCGTCAACAACCACTTCCTCAACCACCAATTCCATCAACCTCCACTTCCATCAACCACCACAATCTTCAATCACAATAACCATCAACCCCTAATTACCATCAACCACCAGTACCACCAACCAGCAGATTCATCAACAACCTTCGTCCGTCACGACACCTTCCTCCACTACCACCAACACCTCCACTACCACCACCACAAACAGCACCTCCACAACCACTACCACCACCACCTCCACTACCATTACACTACTATCGCAATCAACTCCACTACCACCGCCTCCACTACTATTACACTACTACAGCAATAAACTCCACTACCCCCACCTTCACTATCAGCACCTCCACTGCCACCAGCACCTCCACTACCACCATCACCGCCTGCACCTTCATTATTACCACCACCAGCACCTCTAGTACAATCACTAGCACCTTCACAACCACCACAAGCACCTTCTCGACCACCACAATCAGCCCCTCCACTACCACAACATGCACTTCCACAACCACCACCAGCATCTCCACTACCACCTCCACCAGCACTTCCACTACCACCAACAGCACCTCCACTACCACCACCAGCATCTCCACTACCACTACCACCACCACCTCCACCAACAGCATCAACACACACTACCACACATCATTAACACACTTCACCACACCGCCACCACCACACCTTACCACACTAACACCACACACTACCTCAATCACAATACACCACCAACAATACAACAATACTCCACCACCATTTCCACACGAAACCACCACCAACACACACTTCCACACTATACCACACACCACTATCACACTACTCCACACCACCACCACACACCACCACTACCACACTACAATACAATCACATAGGCTGCAGAAGCAAGGAAGAAAATGCAGGGCGAGAGGAGAAAACCAGGAAATCACAGCTCCCAACACAACATCCCCAGAGGTGAGGGGAGAACCCACAACCAGCAACCTAGTAACCCCAGAAGGAAGGGCAACTCCACCACCCTCCTCTGCATAGAAATCCCCCAACCCCAAACCCTCCCTGCCCCCATTCAAGTGCTCAGCCAAATCTCCCACCCCCCACACCCCATTCTGACCATGCAACACCTACCCTCCTCCCACCATGTCCTCCTCCCCCTTTTCCTTCCTGTCCTCCCTCCACCTCCCCCTTCATCCAATACCCTCCCTGACCCACTTCACATGACCCCCCCCCCCACCCATCACCCCAGTATCCTCTGAGACGCTGTTATCCACCTCACAAATCCTCACACCCATGGAACAGCTTCCCCATCAGCAGAACGCTCACCAAGGAGGCGATATCAGAAGAGACAGAAGAAAGTGAGCCTCAAGGCAATGTACACTAACATAGATGGAATTCAAATAAAGCAACTGAACTTGGAGAATGGGTACTTGAAGAGAACCCAGACGTAACAGCACTCACAGAAGCAAAGCTAACGAAAACCATAACAAATGCAGTGTTCCCACAGGAATACTGTGTTGTGAGGAAAGAGAGAGAAGGAAGAGGACGCGGTGGTGTAACTTTGATGGTAAGAAAAGACTGGGGTTTGAAGAGATGGTTTTGCAGGGCTGTGAAGGTTTCAGTGACTACAAAACAGGTACCATAGCAACTGTAGGACAGAAAAAATTATATTCGTAGTCATATATAACCCACCACCAAATGACAGAAGACCCAGACAGGTATATGATAGAAACAACATGGCCACCATTAACATAATAGAGAGAGCAGCTTCTGTCGCTAGCAGGAAAGGATCTGGACTACTAATCATGGGAGACTTGAACCACGGGAACATAGATTGGGAGAACAGAGACCCACAAGGCGGACAAGATACATGGGAAGATAAGCTGTTGGATGTGGCAACAAGAAGCTTTTTAAGCCATCACATCAAGGGACCAATAAGAATGAGAGGGAAAGATGAACCAGTTATGCTTGATCTAATATTTACCCTTAATGAGTGGGATATAAGGAAAGTTAGGTTGGAAGCACCCTTGGGAATGAGTGATCACTGAGTATTGATCTTTGAGTACCTGGTAGAGCTAGGATTTATCTCTCCCCGAATAGAACTAGGAAACAAAAGGCTGGCATACCGAAAGGGAAATTATGAGGAGATGAGACGTTTCCTAAGGAATATACCATGGGACACAGACCTCAGAGCTATGTCTGTACAAGACATGATGGACTATGTCACCCAAAAGTTTCAGGAGGCAGTAAACAGGTTCATCCAGGCCCAAAAAGAAAAATACGAGAAGCAAAAGAAGAATCCATGGTTTAACAGGGCATGTATGGAAGCAAAGGAACTGAACAATAGGGCGTGGAGGAACTTCCGAAATAACAGAACACCAAAAAGCAGAGAGAGATACCAGAGAACCAGGTATGAGTATGTTAGTGTGAGAAGAGAAGCATAGAAAAATTACGAAAATGATATAGCAAGCAAAGCCAAGACCGAACCAAAGCTACTCCATAGTCACATCAGGAGGAAAACAACAGTGAAAGAACAGGTAATGAAACTTAGAACAGGCGATGACAGGTATACAGATAATGACAAAGAGGTGTGTGAAGAACTCAACAAGAGGTTCGAGGAGGTCTTCACAATAGAACAAGGTGAGGTCACTGTGCTAGAAGAGGTGGCAGTAAACCAGGTGGCCTTGGAAGGGATCGAAATTATGAGAGATGAGGTCAAGAGACACCTGTTGGATCTGGATGTGAGAAAAGCCGTTGGTCCCGACGGGATTTCACCATGGGTATTGAAAGAGTGTGCAGAGGCACTCTGCTTGCCACTCTTCATAGTGTATAGTAAGTCACAGGAGACCTATCAGAAATATGGAAGATGGCTAATGTGGTCCAAATATACAAAAAGGGTGACAGACAAGAGGCACTGAACTACAGGCTAGTGTCCTTGACTTCTATACCATGCAAGGTGATGGAGAAGATTGCGGGAAAAACCTAGTAAAACATCTGGAGTGAAGGGACTTCGTGACAAATTGCCCACATGAGTTCAGGGAGGGTAAATCTTGCCTTACAGGCTTAATAGAGTTCTACAACCAGGTGACAAAGATTAAGCAAGAAAGAGAAGGTTGGGTGGACTACATTTTCTTGGACTATTGGAAAGCCTTAGACAGTACCCCATAAGAGGCTGGTGCATAACTTGGAGATAAAGGTAGGAGTGACTGGTAAGGTGATCCAGTGCATAAGGGAGTACCTAAGCAATAGGAAGCAGAAAGTTACAGTGAGTGGTGAGACTTCAGATTGACGTGAATTCACCAGTGGAGTCCCACAGGGCTCTGTACTCAGTCCTTTCCTGTTTCTGATATACGTAAATGATCTCCCAGAGGGTATAGACTTATTCCTCTCAATATTTCCTGACGATATTAAAATTATGAGAAGGATTAAGTCAGAGGAGGACTGCTTGAGGCTTCAAGAAGACCTAGACAAACTGAAGGAATGGGTGAACAAGTGGTTGTTAGAGTTTAACCCAACTAAATGTAATGTAATGAAGATAGGTGTAGGGAGCAGGAGACCAGTTACAAGGTCTCACTTGGGAGATGAAATTCTTCAAGAGTCAGAGAGGGAGAAAGACTTGGGGATTGATATCACACCAGACCTGTCCCCTGAAGCCCATATCAAGAGTATAACATCAGCGGCACATGCCAGGTTGGCCAACATAAGAACGGCATTTAGAAACTTGTGTAAGGAATCAGTCAGAACTTTGTATTCCACATATGTCAGACCAATTCTAAAGTATGCAGGTCCAGCATGGAGTCCATATCTAGTCAAGCATAAGACTAAACTGGAGAATGTTCAATGATTTGCCACCAGACTAGTTCCCGAGCTGAGAGGTATGAGCTACAAGGAGAGACTGAGTTAAACCTCTCGTCGATGGAAAACAGAAAAGTTAGGGGGGGACATGATCACCACGTACAATATTATCAAAGGAATTGATAGGGTAGATAAGGACATGCTATTTAACACAAGGGACACATGCACTAGGGGACACAGGTGGAAATTCAGTGCCCAAGTGAACCACAGAGATATTTGAAAGAACTTTTTTAGTGTCAGAGTGGTTGACAAATGGAATGCATTAGGAAGTGATGTGGTGGAGGCAGACTCCATACACAGTTTGAAGTGTAGATATGATAGAGCCCAGTAAGCTCAGGACCCTGTACACCAGTTGATTGACAGTTGAGAGGCGGGACCAAAGAGCCAGAGCTCAATCCCGGAAGCACAAATAGGTGAGTACACATTACCATTACCATACTACACCGCACCACCACCACCCACACTGGCAGCTGGTGGCTGAGTGGACAGCACTCTAGACTCGTGGACCGGGGTTCGATCACCGGCGCCGGCTGAAAAAACAAATGGGCAGAGTTTCCTTCAGTCTGATGCCCCTGTTAAATAGCAGTAAATAGGTACCTGGGAGCTAGACAGCTGCTATGGGCTGCTTCCTGGTGTGTGTGTGTACTCACCTAGTACTCACCTAGTTGTGTCTGCAGGATCGAGCATTGACTCTTGGATCCCGCCTTTCGAGCATCGGTTGTTTACAGCAATGACTCCTGTCCCATTTCCCTATCATACCTGGTTTTAAAATTATGAATAGTATTTGCTTCCACAACCTGTTCCTGAAGTACATTCCATTTTCCCACTACTCTCATGCTAAAAGAAAACTTCCTAACATCTCTGTGACTCATCTGAGTTTCAAGCTTCCATCCATGTCCCCTCGTTCTGTTACTATTCCGTGTGAACATTTCGTCTATGTCCACTCTGTCAATCCCTCTGAGTATCTTATACGTTCCTATCATGTCCCCCCTCTCCCTTCTTCTTTCTAGTGTCGTAAGGCACAGTTCCCTCAGGCGCTCCTCATACCCCATCCCTCGTAGGTCTGGGACGAGTATCGTTGCAAACCTCTGAACCTTTTCCAGTTTCATTATATGCTTCTTCAGATGGGGACTCCATGATGAGGCGGCATACTCTAAGACTGGCCTTATGTAGGCAGTGTAAAGCGCCCTAAATGCCTCCTTACTTAGGTTTCTGAATGATGTTCTAACTTTTGCCAGCGTAGAGTACGCTGCTGTCGTTATCCTATTTATATGTGCCTCAGGAGATAGATTAGGTGTTACGTCCACCCCCAGGTCTCTTTCACGCGTCGTTACAGGTAGGCTGTTCCCCTTCATTGTGTACTGTCCCTTTGGTCTCCTATCTCCTAGTCCCATTTCCATAACTTTACATTTGCTCGTGTTGAATTCCAGTAGCCATTTCTCTGACCATCTCTGCAACCTGTTCAGGTCCTCTTGGAGGATCCTGCAATCCTCATCTGTCACAACTCTTCTCATCAACTTTGCGTCATCCGCAAACAACGACATGTAAGACTCTACGCCTGTAAACATGTCGTTAACATATACAAGAAATAGAATTGGTCCCAGCACCGATCCTTGTGGTACTCCACTTGTTACTGTTCGCCAGTCCGACTTCTCGCCCCTTACTGTAACTCTTTGGCTCCTTCCTGTTAGGTAGTTCCTTATCCATGCTAGGACCTTTCCCCCCACCCCCGCCTGCCTCTCGAGCTTGAACAGCAGTCTCATGTGCGGTACTGTATCAAAGGCTTTTTGGCAGTCCAGAAATATGCAGTCTGCCCAACCATCTCTGTCCTGTCTTATCCTCGTTATTTTATCATAGAATTCCAGAAGGTTTGTTAGGCACGATTTCCCTGTCCAGAACCCATGTTGATGTTTGTTCACAAACCTAATGTTCTCCAGGTGTGCAACCAGTCGTAGCCTAATCATTCTTTCCAGTATTTTACAGGGGATGCTTGTCAGTGATACAGGTCTATACTTAAGTGCCTCCTCCCTATCACCTTGAAGATCGGCACGACATTTGCCTTCTTCCAGCAACTGGGCAATTCTCCTGACATAAGTGACTCATTAAAGATCATTGCCAGAGGCACGCTGAGGGCCTGTGCTGCTTCTTTTAGTATCGACGGTGATACTTTGTCTGGTCCAACTGCTTTAGTTGCATCTAGAGTTGTCAACTGTTTCATTACCTCCTCTGCTGTCACCTCTATATCTGATAGTCTTTCATCTAGGGTAACCCCTTCCAACAATGGGAGCTGCTCAGGCTCGGTAGTGAACACTCCATGGAAACTGGCATTCAGTGCCTCGCAGATTTCCTTGTCACTTTCAGTATATGCCCCCTCTGTCTTCCTTAGTCTTGTCACTTGGTCGTTCACCGACATTTTCTTCTTATATGACTGTGTAGTAACTTAGGTTGTTTTTTCGCTTTGATTGCAATATCGTTCTCATAGTCCCTTTCCGATGTTCGTCTTATGTTAATGTAATCGTTCCTAGCTCTGTTGTATCTGATCCTGTTGTCCTCTGTTCTTTGTCTTCTGTACTTCCTCCACTCCCGCCTGCTGGCCATTTTTGCTTCCTGACACTGTCTATTAAACCATGGGTTATTATATTCCTTCTTATTTTTTCCCTTTACCGTTGGTATAAATCTCTCTTCGGCCTCCTGGCATTTCTGTATGACTAGGTCCATCATATCTTGGACTGTTTTTCCTCTAATTTCTTCCTCCCACTGCACTTCACCCAGATAGTCCCTTATCCTCATATAGTCCCCTTTCCTGTAGTCAGCTCTCCTTTCCCAGATATCTTGTCCCATGGTCATAAGTTTGAATTCCATCATGTAGTCAAAGACTAGGACACAATGGTCACTGGCCCCTAGAGGTATTTCATGCTCTAAATTCTCGATATCTTCTACGTTCTGGGTGAAAATCAGGTCTAATAGGCTTGGTGCATCTCCTCCTCTTTCCCTTGTGTCTTCCTTCACATGTTGTGTCAGAAAATTCCTGTCTAGAACATCTACTAATTTTGCTCCCCACGTTTCGTCCCCTCCATGGGGATTCCTTGATTCCCAATTTATCTCTCTATGATTTAGGTCCCCCATGATCAGCAGCTTCGCTCTCATTCTGTGGGCTAGTGTTGCTGCCTTCTGCAGTTCATCTATACATGCTTTGTTGTTGTCATCATACTCCTGCCTGGGTCTTCTACTGTTTGGTGGGGGATTGTAGATTACCAAGATCACAATCTTCCTCCCATCTACTGTCAGAGTTCCATGTATGAAGCTTGTGCACTCATTGGTAACTCGATTTCCCAGGTCTTCAAACTTCCATTTCCGCTTTATTAGGAGTGCTACTCCCCCTCCCTGTCTCTGTGTCCTCTCTTTTCGTATCACCTGGTACCCTTCAGGAAAGATTGCATCTGAGATCATGTCATTAATTTTAGTTTCCACAATTGCAACTATTTGAGGATCTGCTTCACTCACTCTTTCTTTTATCTCTTCTGCTTTATTAGATACCCCATCAGCATTGGTGTACCAAACCTTGAGATTCTTCATGGAAACTCTTGTACCAGAGTTCTCCCTTTCTCTTGGGGTCTGGTGGGATCTGGGGGGTGTCTGGGGGTGACTGGGGGCAGGGGGGTCTGGGGGATCTGGGGGGTGTCTGGGGGATGACTGGGGGCGGGGAGGATACGGCGGGGGATGTCCGGGGGGATCCGGGGGGTGTCTGGGGGGGTCCGGGGGGTGTATGGGGGGTGAAAGAGGTCAGGAGGGGTGCTTGGGGGGCTACTGAGGACTGGGCTTCTAGGAAGGTAGGTAGGAGGGTCTGGGGTAGGGCCTGGGTAGGTAGGTCTGGAGTAGGATGGGCATACTGAAGATTAGGGAGGCCATAGAGGGGTTGGGAGATAGCGTAAGGTTGGGAGTCAGATAGAGGTTGAGAGGTTGGGAGGGGGAAGGATAGAGGGGGTGGGGGGAACCTCCTACCCCCCTCGCAAGGGTGGGGGGTCACATGGAAGGAGAGGGGATGAGGAGGGGTGAGGGCTGGGTAGGCTTTGGGTGTTGAGGGGATGAGGGCTGGGTGGGTTCTTGGGGTTGAGGGGATGAGGGCTGGGTGGGTTTTGGGGGTTGAGGGGATGAGGGCTTGGTGGGTTTTGGGGGTTGAGGGGATGAGGGCTGGACGGGTTTTGGGGGTTGAGGTGATGAGGGGGTCCTTGGAATGTGGGATGAATTTGACTGCAGTGGGGTCAGAGGGGTCAAGGGATGTGTTGGGGAGATAAGCAGGGGGCGGCTGATTTGGGGAAGGGGTGACCTAAGAAGCAGGTGTGAGCTGGTTAGCATGGGTGGATTAGCACTGGGGTGTGTAGCTACTCTCAAATGGGAAGAGTTGTATTGTTGTTTGCTTGCTCTGTGGGCAATCTGTTCCTCCTTCAACATGAATTTGTCAATATATATGTTGTAGTAATTTTCGCTACCTCTGAGTAAGTGTTTGTGATGCAGTATGTAATCCACTGCCTCTTCGTTAGTGAATTCTACCAGGACAGGTCGTTTCCTGTTACAGTTGTATGGTCCAATGCGTCGTTGAACTTGCACCTCATTCCCTGCCATCTGGGCTCTCATGTCTCTCAAGATCCCCTGTAGCTCCAAATCCTCAATCTCCATCCTTTCCTGCCTCGATGGTGCCCTGGCTTCAAGCAATCCATGGATTATGATTGTCCTCTTTCTCAGTTCAGGGTCATGCTGGTGGCCCTCTTCCTGGCTGACCCCCACCCCTCCTACACCCGCTACTCCACCTACTACTACTCCCCCTTCCCCTGCCAAGCTTCCCTTATTCCTGCCAAATTCATTAGTAAGCCTGTGTGTGTGTGTGTGTGTGTGTGTGTGTGTGTGTGTGTGTGTGTGTGTGTGTGTGTGTGTGTGTGTTTACTCATCTAGTTGTACTCATCTAGTTGTGTTTGCAGGGGTTGAGCTCTAGCTCTTTGGTCCCGCCTCTCAACCGTCAATCAACAGGTGTACAGATTCCTGAGCCTATCGAGCTCCTGTCATATCTACATTTGAAACTGTGTATGGAGTCAGCCTCCACCACATCACCCCCTAATGCATTCCATTTGTCAACCACTCTGACACTAAAAAAGTTCTTTCTAATATCTCTGTGGCTCATTTGGGCACTCAGTTTCCACCTGTGTCCCCTTGTGCGTGTTGCCCTTGTGTTAAATAGACTGTCTTTATCTACCCTATCAATTCCCTTCAGAATCTTGAATGTGGTGATCATGTCCCCCCTAACTCTTCTGTCTTCCAGCGAAGTGAGGTTTAATTCCCGTAGTCTCTCATCGTAGTTCATACCTCTCAGCTCAGGTACTAGTCTGGTGGCAAACCTTTGAACCTTTTCCAGTTTAGTCTTATCCTTGACTAGATATGGACTCCATGCTGGGGCTGCATACTCCAGGATTGGCCTGACATATGTGGTATACAAAGTTCTGAATGATTCTTTACACAAGTTTCTGAATGCCGTTCGTATGTTGGCCAGCCTGGCATATGCCGCTGATGTTATCCGCTTGATATGTGCTGCAGGAGACAGGTCTGGCGTGATATCAACCCCCAAGTCTTTTTCCTTCTCTGACTCCTGAAGAATTTCCTCTCCCAGATGATACCTTGTATCTGGCCTCCTGCTCCCTACACCTATCTTCATTACATTACATTTGGTTGGGTTAAACTCTAACAACCATTTGTTCGACCATTCCTTCAGCTTGTCTAGGTCTTCTTGAAGCCTCAAACTGTCCTCTTCTGTTTTAATCCTTCTCATAATTTTAGCATCGTCCGCAAATATTGAGAGAAATGAATCGATACCCTCCGGGAGATCATTTACATATATCAGAAACAAGATAGGACCGAGTACAGAGTGTGTGTGTGTGTGAGTGTGTGTATGTTTGTGTTTGCGTGAAAAAATAGTAGTTTGTAAAAATTTATTGATTGACAATTGAGAGGCGGGCCGAAAGAGAACTCAACCCCCGCAAGCACAACTAGGTGAATACAAGGGAATTCAATATTCTCAAGGGAATTGACAGGGTTGATAAAAACAGGCTATTTAACACAAGGGGCACACGCACTAGGGGACACAGGTGGAAACTGAGTGCCCAAATGAGCCACAGAGATATTAGAAAGAACTTTTTTAGTGTCAGAGTGTTTGACAAATGGAATGCATTAGGAAGCAATGTGGTGGAGGCTGACTCTATACACAGTTTCAAGTGTAGATATGATAGAGCCCAATAGGCTCAGGAACCTGTACACCTGTTGATTGACGGTTGAGAGGCGGGACTAAAGAGCCAGACCTCAACCCCCGCAAGCACAACTAGGTGAGTACAACTAGATGAGTATACACCACCACTACCACATTACACCAACACCACATACTCCACACTACACAACACCCCACACCACGATTACCACACAATCCTATCACACCACCCCACCACACTACTCCATAACACCATATTATCACACAAACACACAACCACACCACACTAACACATCACACTGCCTCACAACACTACCTCACTACACTACTACACCCCACTACCGCACCATATTACCACACTACCACAGCACATTACTACACGACACTAACACACCACACTACCACACCATGCCACCACACCACATCACCACACTACCCCACCTCACTACACCACCACACCATATTACCACACTACCACTACCATACTATCATTACCATGCCACACCACCACACCACAATTACCACACCACCCCACCACACTTCCATCACCATTACCACATCACCACACAATACTACCTTAACACACTTCCATCACCGCCACTACTTGTACCCCACCACATCTACCACCGTGAAATTACTGCACAATGCCATCATACTACTACACCACACCACCAGTATACCATAACAACTGCATCACACTACCATGCACAACACAACCACAAACACCATCAATCACTACCACCAACTACGACCATTACCACCAACCACAGCAACCAACCACCACTGCCTCCAACCACAACCCACCAAGAACAACCACCAACACCACAATGGATTCTCCATTAGTTAAAAATAATGAATACAAATTGTTGAAACCACCTTTATTATGCTCCTGTTTTATTTTTACTGAATGTAGAGTATATATTTTTTTTATTTCTTTATTTTTATATATAACATCAGTCAAGAAAACTACTTTTTTTCAATACTATCTGTACCCCGACACGCGTTGCTGTGGCTCAGCAACGCATGTGCGTTACTGAGCCACAGCAACCTTCTCCTGTCTCCCAGTCCACCCCACCATTCCCCCCTCCACCGTCCCATCGTCTTCTTAACCATTTCCCACTCTTCAGAGCCCCCTGTCCTCCCTATCATTCCCCCCTCCCTGTCCCCTCGACCTCCCCACTATCCCCCACTTCCCTGTCCCCTTGTCCTACACACCATTCTCCATTCACCCATCCCCTTGTCCCAAATATCCCCAACTTCCCCCGCCCCCTTGTCCTCCCCACTATTATTCCCTCCCCCGCCCCCTCGTCCTCCTCACCATCCCCCACTCCCGTCCCCTCATCCTCCCCACCATTTCATACTTCCTCGTTTGGTGCATTCCCATATGATCTGATGTTCCTATCAGAAAGTTGAGAACATCAAATGATCTGATGTTCCTATCACTGAAATGTAAGAAAAACAGTTAAAAAACGAAATGAATTTTTTTTTTAAATAACAAAATAAACTATACTCACCAAATGAACAGGATGGCTCAATTACAACGCAGTGTCACCCAAAATAATTAAATCAAAATGACAATAAATCGAAATCTATGAAAATTAAATTAATCAGTGTTATCTGAAACATTGAAATGGAATCATAATATATTTAGTATAGCATGTGTTGCTCTTACGTGCAACAGATGGCACTGTTTTTCAAAAAAGTATGTTTTTACCTGTCACAGGTGTGGCATCTATACTTATATTCATGAAATGAACAGTATGGTAAACAACACAGCTCAATTCCAACGCAATGTCACTCAAAATAATTAAATCAAAATGAAAATAAATCAAAATCTATGAAAATAAATTTATCAATGCAATCGGAAACATTAAAATGGAATCGTAACATATTTAGTATAGAGTGTGTTGCTATTATGTGTACATGGCACTGTTTAAAAAAAACGTTTTTACCTGTCACAGGTGTGGCATCTATATTGTAGAAGTATAAAAAACACGCGCATATTCGAATGGAACAATGTGTCAAAATTTCAAAGCAATCGGTAAAGAGGTTTCAAAGATTTCCCTTACATGAAAAAACACAGTTTTTCAAATAAATCATGTTTTTTTCCCGTAACAGACGTTACATGTATACAGTATGTATATAAAAACCTGCTTGGAGGCGAATGGAACGTTGTGTCAAAATATCAATGCAATCAGCGTAGAATTTCGGAGATTAGCGATTTGGAACAATCGAACATT
Source organism: Procambarus clarkii (assembly GCF_040958095.1). Taxonomy (NCBI): domain Eukaryota; kingdom Metazoa; phylum Arthropoda; class Malacostraca; order Decapoda; family Cambaridae; genus Procambarus; species Procambarus clarkii. The sequence continues at coordinate 30,680,728 of NC_091199.1, forward strand.
TCCATTTTTATTTATATTGATCTAAGGTTGCCACAAGGTCTCAAATTTTGTTTAACCAACGTTGTGCTATAAGTTGTGGAAACCTATTTACGATTCTACACAATAACATATCTAAAATGTGAGAACAAATGTTGCTGCTGCTTTCAAACACTTTCCTGGAACGTTGTGGCAACCTAAAATTGTTTCCTGGAATCTTCCAATACTGCCACCAACCACCACCATCTACCAACACTGCCACCAACCACAACCATCTACCAACACTGCCACTAACCACAACCATCTACCAGCACTACCACCAACCACCACCATCTACCAACACTGCCACCAACCACAACCATCTACCAACACTGCAACCTTACACTACCATCTACCAACACTTCCACCAACCACAACCATCTACCAATACTGCCACTAACCACAATCATCTACCAGCACTACCACCAACCACAACCATCTACCAACACTGCCACCAACCACAACCATCTACCAACACTGCCTCAACCACAACCGTCTACCAACACTACCACTAACCACAACCATCTACCAACACTGCCACCAACCACAACCATCTACCAACACTACCACCAACCACAACCATCTACCAACACTGCCACCAAACACTACCATCTACCAACACTGCCACCAACCACAACCATCTACCAACACTGCCTCAACCACAACCATCTTTCACACTTTCACGTCTTTCACACTTTCACATGAAAGGCACGGAACGCTACATAAAGAGTGGCAAGCAGGATAATGAATTTGGAGGAAACTCTTTGAATTTTTTATACCAGACCGAAAGAGAATTCAAAAGGAGAAGCATGGAGAGTGTATGGAACTGAATGCCAGATCCACTTGCATTCCAGAATTACAGATACAATTACACACCGAAAGGGAACTACAACTACGACAGGCAACTGCCCTACAACAATCAGTACTGGTCAGAACAAACTCATTATGTCCACGCATAATGGGCTTGCCGAAAAAGTCTCCCATTCAAACTATCACAAATAGAGTAACTTCATTCATCTTTGCCAACATACAAGGACTGAAAACACGAACAAACAACAAAGTACAGTTCATAAATGGCCTCCTCACGGAGTCAAATGCAGTATTTGGAGCTTTCACAGAAACCCATGCCACTCCGCCACTCTTTATGTAGCGTTCCGTGCCTTTCACGTGAAAGTGTGAAAGACGTGAGAGTGTGAAAGATGGTTGTGGTTGAGGCAGTGTTGGTAGATGGTTGTGAATTGTTGGACAGTGAGATCTGGATTCCAGGATATAACCTATAGAGGTGTGATAGGAAAATTAGGTCACATGGAGGAGTGGGTCCGTATATTAGGGAAGACCTTGTATGCTCTGAGCTCCTAAACGTTACAAATGAGGTGGTAGAGGTACTGGGATTAAAAATAGAGAAAATAAATTTAGTGATTATTCTAATTTACAAACCGCCAGATGCAACGGCTGAGGAATTCACAGAACAGATAAACAAAATAGAGAATAGCCTTGATAATTTGGAGAACCCGATACCTGATATTATCTTCCTAGGTGACTTCAACTTGCCTAGTCTCAGGTGGAAAATAGCAAACAATAATATTATACCAGGAAATCTATCAGGACCTAACCAACCACAGATTAGAGAACTACTTAGATTCTGTGACAAATTTTCACTCAATCAGCAGATATCGGAGCCAACGAGAAATGAAAATATTCTAGATCTGGTCTTTACGAACAATGAAGACATTATCAGAGACATTACGGTATCAGATACCACATACTCGGATCACAAGCTCATTGAAGTGCAAACGACCATTAATAATCAGAATAGACCTAAAACGTTGATAAAGCGAGAGGGGCTATTCAGTAAATTCAATTTTAATAGTAAAAGGATAGACTGGGAGATAATAAACAGGGAACTTACAAACATTCCATGGGAAACTGTTCTAAGTAATATAAGTCCTACAGAAGGAATAGAAAAACTGACTTCGGAAGCGTATCAAGTCTGTCTGAAACATGTTCCTTTGAGGAAAGCCAGAAAGAGATCCATCGTAGAAAGAGAACGCAGACGACACTATAAACGCAGGAAAAAATAACGGAACTGCTTATGCAGACACGAATTTCCCGTCAAAGAAGGAATAATTTAAATAGGGAGATTGCAGAAATCGAGCGGCAATTGAAACACTCATATGAAACTGAAGAAAGGCAGTTAGAACAGAAAGCAATTCAGGAAATAATAAAAAATCCTAAATATTTCTTCACATATGCGAAATCAAAAGCAAAAACCACTGCCAGTATTGGACCTATTCGTACAAGTGAAGGTTCATACACGGAGGATGACAAAGAAATTAGTGAAATCCTAAAAAAGCAGTATGAGGACACGTTTAGCACTTCCACATGAAAGTGGAAGATCCAGACAATTTCTTTATGCGGGATATTCAAACCCCTGTAAATATAACTGATATCAACACGAGCGCACTAAATTTTGAAAGAGAAATTGAAAACATGCCTATGCACTCGGCCCCAGGTCCAGACTCATGGAATTCAATATTTGTAAAGAAATGCAAAGTGCCGGTAGCACAGGCACTCAGTATAGTGTAAAGGAAGAGCTTCGACACGGGGGAGATACCAGATGCATTTAAAGTATCAGACATAGCCCCTCTACACAAGGGAGGGAGCAAAGCATTGGCAAAGAATTATAGACCAGTTGCACTAACATCGCACATCATAAAAGTATTTGAGAGAGTGATTAGGAGTCAGGTCACCAATTTCATGGAGACCAATGACCCTCACAACCCAGACCAACATGGATTTCGAGCGGAAAGATCGTGCCTCTCACAGCTACTTGAGCACTACGACAAAGTCACTGAGGCATTAGAAGAAAAACAGAATGCTGATGTGATATACACGGACTTCGCAAAGGCTTTCGATAAATGTGACCATGGCGTGATAGCACACAAAATGAAGTCAATGGGAATAAGCGGTAAAGTAGGACGCTGGATACTCAGTTTTCTGTCAAACAGGACTCAGCGAGTAACGGTCACCCATATAAAATCTAGTCCAAGTACAGTTAAAAGCTCTGTACATCAGGGTACAGTCCTTGCACCGCTGCTTTTCCTTATTCTCATATCAGATATAGACAAAAATACAAGTCACAGCTTCGTATCATCCTATGCAGATGACACAAAAATCAGTATGAAAATTATCTCGGCTGAAGACATTGAAAAACTTCAAGCTGATATTAATAAAGTTTTCGACTGGGCATCAGAAAATAACATGATGTTTAACAGTGGTAAATTCCAAGTACTCAGGTACGGTAAATATGAGGACCTTAAACAAAACACAATCAAATGTACCCATAGTAGGAAAACAGCATGTAAAGGATTTGGGAATAATAATGTCTGACGACCTAACGTTTAAGGAGCATAACGAAGCAAATATTGCGACAGCCAGAAAAATGAAAGGATGGATTACGAGAACTTTCAATTCCAGGGATCCAATCACAATGGTTGTACTCTTCAAGTCACTTGTGTTTTCCCGTCTTGAGTACTGCTCAGTACTCACTTCCCCCTTCAGAGCAGGAGAGATTGCTGAAATAGAGGGAATACAGAGAACATATACGGCACGCATAGACGCAATAAAGCACCTAAATTATTGGGATCGTCTCAAAGCCCTCCAAATGTACTCACTAGAAAGAAGACGAGAGAGATATCAAATAATATACAACTGGAAGATACTGGAGGGCCAAGTACCAAATCTACACAGTAAAATAACCACGTACTGGAGTGAACGATATGGAAGAAAATGCAAAATAGAACCAGTGAAGAGCAGAGGTGCCATATGCACAATCAGAGAACACTGTATAAACATCAGAGGTCCGCGGTTGTTCAACGTCCTTCCAGCAAGCATAAGAAATATTGCCGGAACAACCGTGGACATCTTCAGGAGGAAACTAGATTTATTCCTACAAGGAGTGCCGGACCAACCGGGCTGTGGTTGGTATGTGGGCCTGCGGGCGGCTCCAAGCAACAGCCTAGTGGACCAAACTCTCACAAGTCAAGCCTGGCCACGGGCCGGGCTTGGGGAGTAGAAGAACTCCCAGAACCCCATCAACCATGTATCAACCAGGTATCATCTACCAACACTACCACCAATCACAACCATCTACCAACACTGCCACCAAACACTACCATCTACCAACACTGCCACCAACCACAACCATCTACCAACACTGCCATCTAAGAAATAAATACAAATGTGAACTCGCCTTTATTATGCTCCTGTTTTATTTCAACTAATATTTTGTATATTTATAGTTTCTATATTTATATATCATAAATAATAGAAACTACTTTTATGCAGTAATTAAGGTTGCCACGAGGCCTCAATTTTTTGTTACCCAACGTTGTGTAGTAAATTATGACAAACAATTTATGACTGGACACAAAAACGTATTGATTACTTAAAAACTAACTTTGCCACAGCTCTCAAAAAATTCCCAGGCACATTCTGGCAACATAAAGTATTTGCTGGGTAGTTTACCTCAGGATCTGGAGTGTATTGCAATGCCTGGAGTGTACATTTCGTCCTGGAGTGTACTTCAGGGCTTGTCGTTTACTTTAGAGTCTTGAATATATATCAGGGCCTGAAATGTACTTCAGGGTCTGATGTGTACTTCTCATCATTATGTGTATTTCAGGGTCTGGAGTGTTTTTCAGGGTCTGGAAAGTACTTCATGGTCTGTAATGTCTTTCGGGATTCGGGTGTTCTGTAGGACCTGGACTGTACTTCAGGGCCTGGAGTGTACTTCACTTTCTGGAGTGTACTTCAGTGCCTATAGCCTTCTTCATGGCCTATAGTTTACTTTATGTCCTATAGTGTGCTTCAGGGCATGAAGTGTGCTTCAAGTCCTGATTAGTACTTCAAGGTCTAAAGTATACCTCAGGCCCTGCAGTGTGTATAAGAGTCAGAAGTGCACCTCAGGTTCTTCATAAATCAGGGTCTGAAGTGTATTTTTCATTCTTGAATGTACTTCAAGGTCTGGAGTGTACTTTAGGGTCTGATGTGGTCATGGTACACTTCACGTCTTTGAGTGTACTTCAGTGTCTGGAGTGTTCTTCGTGGTCATGAGTGCAATTCATGTCTTGGAGAGTATTTCAATGTCTAGAGTGTACCTCAGGTCCTTGAGTTAACTTCAGGGTCTGTAGTGAACTTTAGGGTCTGGAGGTTTTTTTCAGGATCATGCGTGTTCTTCAAGATCTGGAGTGGAATTCAGTTTTGGAGTGTACATCAAATCCTGAATTGAACTTCAGTGTTTGAAATGTGCTTCAGGGTCTGCAGTGTACTTCAGGGTCTAAAATGTAGTTGAAGGTCTGTAGTACACTTCAGATACTGGAGTGTCCTTCAGGGACTTTAATGTATTTCAGGGGTCTTGAGTGTAGTTTAAAGACAGGAGAGTACTTTTGGTCCTGGAGTGTATTTCAGAGCCTGAAGTCTACTTCATGATCTGAAGTGTACTTCAGGGTATTGATTATACTTCTGGATCTTAAGTGTACGTCAGGGCCTGGCATGTACTTCTGCTCCTGGAGTGTACTTCAGGTCCTTGACTGTATTTCAGGGACTGAGTGCATTTCAGGGTCAGCAGTATATATCTGATATATACTAGTAGTAGTAGTTGTGGGTGGTGGTAATATATATAGCAGTATATATTTAATATTTGATGTGTTGGCAGGTGTGAAGGAGAGGGAGAACGCCACCCGCCGCCTCCTGGACACTCTGGACCAGCTGGAGTGTGTCAACAAGGCTCACCAAGCTGACAACCTCAAGCTGGAGGAGGAAAACACTCGCCTAAATACAGCGAATCATTTGCTCGAGGAGGACAACAGGAAGACTAAGAACGAAGGGCAGCTTGCTCAGGAGGAGATTGTTCTATTAAAGTCCCAGATCCGTCAAGTGGAGGAGGACTCGAGGCTGGTCAAGGAGGAGATCCGTAAAGTGGAGGAGGACTCGAGGCTGGTCAAGGAGGAGATCCGTAAAGTGGAGGAGGATTCGAGGCTGGTCAAGGAGGATAACATGAAGACTAAGAACGAAGTGCGCCTTGCTCAGGAAGAAAACATTCAATTAAAGTCCCAGATCCGTCAAGTGGAGGAGGACTCGAGGCTGGTCAAGGAGGATAACATGAAGACTAAGAACGAAGTGCGCCTTGCTCAGGAAGAAAACATTCAATTAAAGTCCCAGATCCGTCAAGTGGAGGAGGACTCGAGGCTGGTCAAGGAGGAGATCCGTAAAGTGGAGGAGGACTCGAGGCTGGTCAAGGAGGAGATCCGTAAAGTGGAGGAGGACTCGAGGCTGGTCAAGGAGGATAACATGAAGACTAAGAACGAAGTGCGCCTTGCTCAGGAAGAAAACATTCAATTAAAGTCCCAGATCCGTCAAGTGGAGGAGGACTCGAGGCTGGTCAAGGAGGATAACATGAAGACTAAGAACGAAGTGCGCCTTGCTCAGGAAGAAAACATTCAATTAAAGTCCCAGATCCGTCAAGTGGAGGAGGACTCGAGGCTGGTCAAGCAGGAAATCCGACAAGTGGAGGAGGACTCGAGGCTGGTCAAGCAAGAGATCCGACAAGTGGAGGAGGACTCGAGGCTGGTCAAGACGAGGAACCAACAACTGGAGCTTGCGGAGACCCAAGCCCAGGAGAGGGTCAAGACGGCGTTGACGAGGATCGCTGAGCTAGAGCGAGAGACACAACAGCTGCAAGAGATGAATAATAACACAGCAAGAGAGAAAGGACTTGTTCAAGAGCAACTCTCACTCCTGGAAGAACAGGTCAGGGTCCTTCAAACAGCAAACGCTGCTCTAAATGAAGAAAAGGAAGAAACAATCAGGAAGACTAAAGAGGAGAAACGACTTGTTGAAGAGCAACTCTCCGTCAGTGAAGAAGAGGCCAGTAAGTTACGGGAAGGAAACACGGCTCTACAGAGTGATAAAGACAGACAGGCACAGCAACTTAGAAGTACTCAAGAAGAACACGAGAAGTGCAAGAGGAATGTCAGTGAGCTGTACACAAGGTAAACTGTGCTACTTCACTTCTGACCTTCACTCTCCTTCCTGCTTATTTTGCCTTACTTCTGAGGGAGTAAGAGGGAGTGAGGTGTGTATGAATATGTGTGAATGTTTATGAATGTGTGAATGAATGTGTGTATGAAAGGCAGACCATGATAGACACACCGAATGATAAATGCAAAATGAGAAATTGATTGAGACAGAGACGTACAGAGACAGAGAGATGTACAGAGACAGAGAGATGTACAGAGACAGAGAGATGTACCGAGACAGAGAGATGTACAGAGACAGAGAGACGTACAGAGACAGAGAGATGTACAGAGACATATAGATGTACAGAGACAGAGAGATGTACAGAGACAGAGAGATGTACAGAGACAGAGAGACGTACAGAGACAGAGAGATGTACAGAGAACGAGACGTACAGAAACAGAGAGACGTACAGAGACAGAGAGATGTACAGAGACAGAGAGATGTATAGAGAACGAGACGTACAGAAACAGAGAGACGTACAGAGACAGAGAGATGTACAGAGACAGAGAGACGCACAGAGACAGAGAGACGTACAGAGACAGAGAGATGTACAGAGAACGAGACATGTACAGAAACAGAGAGACGTACAGAGACAGAGAGATGTACAGAGACAGAGAGACGTACAGAGACAGAGAGACGTACAGAGACAGAGAGATGTACAGAGAACGAGACATGTACAGAAACAGAGAGACGTACAGAGACAGAGAGATGTACAGAGACAGAGAGACATACAGAGACAGAGAGACGTACAGAGACAGAGAGATGTTCAGAGACAGAGAGATGTACAGAGAACGAGACATGTACAGAAACAGAGAGACGTACAGAGACAGAGAGATGTACAGAGACAGAGAGACATACAGAGACAGAGAGACGTACAGAGACAGAGAGATGTACAGAGAACGAGACATGTACAGAAACAGAGAGACGTACAGAGACAGAGAGATATACAGAGACAGAGAGACATACAGAGACAGAGAGACGTACAGAGACAGAGAGACGTACAGAGACATAGAGATGTACAGAGGCAAAGTGGAACGGGTCGAACAGGACTATGTTACCCTTGAAGGGGGTGGTTGGGGTCGGCCCATTTGTTACCCTTAAAGGGGAGGTGGTTGGGGTCGGCCCCTTTGTTACCCTTGAACAGGGTGGTTGGGGTCGGCCCCTATGCTACCCTTCAAGGGGGGTGGTTGGGGTCGGCCCCTTTGTTACCCTTGAAGGGGGAGGTTGGGGTTGGCCCATTTGTTACCCTTGAACAGGGTGGTTGGGGTCGGCCCCTTTGTTACCCTTGAAGGGGGAGGTTGGGGTCGGCCCCTTTGTTACCCTTGAAGGGGGAGGTTGGGGTCGGCCCCTTTGTAACCCTTGAAGGGGGAGGTTGGGGTCGGCCCCTATGCTACCCTTGAAAAGGGGTGGTTTGGGTCAGCCCCAATGCTACCCTTGAAGAAGGGTGGTTGGTGTCGGCCCCTATGTTACCCCTCTAAGGGGGTGGTTGGTGTCGGCCCCTATGTTACCCCTCTAAGGGGGTGGTTGGGGTCAGCCCCTATGTTACACTTGAAGGGGGGGGGGCTTCGGCCCCTATGCTTCCCTTGAAGGGGGTTTGGTTGGGGTCGGCCCCTATGCTACCGTTTAAAGGGGGGGGGGTCGGTCCCTATGGCCCCTATGTTACCCTTGAAGGGGGTGGTTGGTGTCAGTCACTATATTACCGTTGAAGGAGGGTTGGTTGGGGTCGGCCCCTATGCTACCGTTGAAGAGGGGGAGGGGGTTGGGGTCGGCCCCTATGCTACCCCTTAATGGGGATGGCTAGGGTCTCCCACTATGTTACCCTTGAAGGGGGTGGTTGGGGTCAGCCCCTATGTATTGTGTGTGTTGGTGGTGATGGGTACTGTGTGTAGCTGGTGATGGGTATGGTGTGTGTAGGTGGTGATAGGTATAGTGTGAAGATGCTTTCAATGACCGGAGGATATGATGGTGACCCGGGAGGGTGTGTGTAGGTGGTGATGAGTATGGTGTGTGTAGGTGGTGATGGGTATGGTGTGTGTAGGTTCTGATGGGTATGATGAGTGTGTATAGGTGGTAATGGGTAACGTGTGTGTGTGTGTAGGTGATGATGGGTATGGTGCGTGTAGGTAGGGATGGGTATGGTATGTGTAGGTGGTGATGAGTATGGTGTGTGTGGGTGGTGATGGGTATTATGTGTGTAGATGGTGATAGTATGGTGTGTGTAGGTGGTGATGTTTATTATGTGTGTATTTGGTGATAGGGTATGGTGTATGTATGTGATGATACGTATGGTGAGTGTAGGTGGTGATGGGTATGACGTATGTAGGTGATAATAGGTATGGTGTGTGTAAGTTTCGATTTGTATGGTGTGTGTAGACGGTGATGGGTAAAGTGTATGTAGGTGATGATGGGTATCGTGTGTGTAGGTACAGATTTGTATGGTGCTATTATGATTACATTGACATGAGAGTAAAGGAGGGTATGGTCGTGACCCGGGAGGGTGTGTGTAGGTGGTGACCGGTATGGTGTATGTAGGTGATGATGGGTATGGTGTGTGTAGGTGGTGATGGGTATGGTTTGTGTAGGTGGTGATGGGTATGGTGTGTGTAGGTGGTGATGGGTATGGTGTATGTAGGTGGTGATGGGTATGGTTTGTGTAGGTGGTGATGGGTATGGTGTGTGTAGGTGGTGATGGGTATGGTGTATGTAGGTGGTGATGGGTATGGTTTGTGTAGGTGGTGATGGGTATGGTGTATGTAGGTGGTGATGGGTATGGTGTGTGTAGGTGGTGATGGGTATGGTGTGTGTCGGTGGTGATGGGTATGGTTTGTGTAGGTGGTGATGGGTATGGTGTGTGTAGGTGGTGATGGGTATGGTGTATGTAGGTGGTGATGGGTATGGTTTGTGTAGGTGGTGATGGGTATGGTGAGTGTAGGTGGTGATGGGTATGGTGTGTGTAGGTGGTGATGGGTATGGTTTGTGTAGGTGGTGATGGGTATGGTGTGTGTAGGTGGTGATAGGTATGGTGTATGTAGGTGGTGATGGGTATGGTTTGTGTAGGTGGTGATGGGTATGGTGTGTGTAGGTGGTGATGGGTATGGTTTATGTAGGTGGTGATGGGTATGGTGTGTGTAGGTGGTGATGGGTATGGTGTATGTAGGTGGTGATGGGTATGGTTTGTGTAGGTGGTGATGGGTATGGTGTGTGTAGGTGGTGATGGGTATGGTTTGTGTAGGTGATGACCGGTATGGTGTATGTAGGTGGTGATGAGCATGCTGTGTGTAGGTGGTGATGGGTATTGTGTGTGTAGGTAGTGATTGGTATGGTGTATGTAGGTGGTGATGGGTATGGTGTGTGTAGGTGGTGATGGGTATGGTTTGTGTAGGTGGTGATGGGTATGGTTTGTGTAGGTGGTGATAGATATAGTGTGTGTAGGTAGTGATTGGTATGGTGAGTGAAGGAGGTGATGAGTATGGTGTGAAGATGTTTACTTTGAAAGAAGGGAATGGGAGGGTATGGGGAGACTCGGGAGGGTGTGTGTAGGTGGTGATGGGTATGGTGTGTGTAGGTGGTGATGGGTATGGTGTGTGTAGGTGGTGATGGGTATGGTGTGTGTAGGTGGTGATAGATATAGTGTGTGTAGGTGGTGATAGATATAGTGTGTGTAGGTGGTGATAGGTATGGTGCGTCTAGGTGGTGATGGGTATGGTGTGTGTGTAGGTGGAGAGGGGTATAGTGTGCGTAGGTGGTGATGGGTATGGCGAGTGTAGATTGTTTTGGGAATGGTGTGTGTGTAGGTGGTGATATGTATAATGTGCTTAGGTTGTCATGGATATGGTGCATGTAGGTGGTGATGAGAAAGATGTGTGTGGTTGGTGATAGGTATGGTGTGCGTAGGTGGTGATGTGTATGGTGTGTGTAGATTGTTTTGGGTATTGTGTGTGTAGGTGTGTATATGTATTGTGTGTTTATTTGGTGATGGATATGGTGCATGTAAGTGGTGATGTGAATGGTGTGTGTAGATGGTGATGGGTATGGTATGCCTAGGTTGTGATGGATAACGTGTGTGTGTGTAGGTGGTGATGGGTATGATGTGAAGGTTCATAAATTTACAGGAGGGTATGGGAGGGTATAGTGGAGACCCTGGAAGGGTATGTGTAGGAAGTGATGGGTATGGTGTGTGTTGGTGGTAATAGGTATGGTACGTGATTAGGTGGTGACGGTTATGGTGAGTGTTGGTGGTGATTGGTATGGTGCGTGTGTAGGTGGTGATGGGTATGGTGAATGATAGTGGTGATGGGTATGGTGAGCGTAGGTGGGGATGGGTATGGTGTGTGAAGGTTGTTATGGGTATGGTTTATGTAGGTGATGATATGTATGGTGTGGGAAAGTAGTAATGCGTATGGTGTACTCACCTAATTGTACTTACCTAATTGTGCTTGCGGGTGTTGAGCTTTGTCTCTTTGGTCCCGCCTCTCAACTGTCAATCAAGTGATGTGCAGATTCCTGAGCCTACTGGGCTCTGTCATATCAACACTTGAAACTGTGTATGGAGTCAGACTCTACCACATCACTGCTTAGTGCATTCCATTTAAGTGGAGATGGATATTATGTGTGTAGGTGGTGATGGATATTGTGGAGATCGATATGGTGTGATGGATATGATTGGTATGGTGTGTGTAGGTGGTGATGGGTATGGGGTGTGAAGGTGGTGATGGGTATGGTGTGTGTATGTAGTGATAGGTATAATGTGTGAAGGTAGTAATGGGTATGGTGTGTGTAGGTGGTGATGGGTATGGTGTGAAGATGCGTACATTGACAGGAGGGTATGTGAGGGTGTGGTGAAGACCCGAGAGGGTGTGTTTAGGTGGTGATGGGTATGTTGTGTGTTGGTGGTGAAGGGTATGGTGTGTGAAGGTTCTGATGGGTATGATGTGTATAGGTGGTGATGGGTATGGTGTGTGCAGATGGTGTTGGTATAGTGTGTGTAGGTAGTGATTGGAATTATGTGTGTTGGTGTTGATGCGTATGGTGTGTGTAGATCGTGATATGTGTTGTGTGAGTAGGTGGTTGTAGGTATGGTGTGTAGATGGTGATGGGTATGGTGTGTGTAGTTGGTGATGGGTATTGTGTGTGTTGGTAGTGAAGGGTATGGTCTGTGTAGGTGGTGATTGGTATGGTGTGTATAGGTGCTGATGGGTATGGTGTGTAAGTGTAGGTGGTGATAGGTATGGTGTGTGTGTAGGTGGTGATGGGTATGGTGCAAGGATGATGACATTGACAGGAGGGTATGGGAGGGTATGGTTGAGATCCGGGAGCGTGTGTATTGATGGTGATGGGTATTGTGTGTATAGGTGGTGATGGGTATGGTGTGTGTTGGAGGTGATGGGTATGGTGTGTGTAGGTGGTGATGGGTATGGTGGGTATGGGTGGTGATGAGAATGGTGTGTGTAAATGGTGATTGGTATGGTGAGTGAGGGTGGTGATGGATAAGGCGTGTGTTAATGGTGATGTGTATGGTGTGTGTAGATGGAGATGGGTTATGGTGTGTGTAGGTGGTAATAGTTATGTTGTGTGTAAGTGGTGATGGTTATGCTGTGCGTAGGTGATGATGTATATTGTGTGTAGGTGGTGATTGGTATGGTGAGTGAAGGTTGTACTCACCTAGTTGTACTCACCTAGTTGTGTTTGCGGGGGATGAGCTCTGGCTCTTTGGTCCCGCCTCTCAACCGTCAATCAACAGGTGTACAGATTCCTGAGCCTATTGGGCTCTATCATATCTACACTTGAAACTGTGTATGGAGTCAGCCTCCACCACATCACCTCCTAATTCATTCCATTTGTCAACCACTCTGACACTAAAAAAGTTCTTTCTAATATCTCTGTGGCTCATTTGGGCACTCAGTTTCCACCTGTGTGTGTTTCCCATGTGTTAAATAGACTGTCTTTATCTACCCTATCAATTCCCTTCAGAATCTTGAATGTGGTGATCATGTCTCCCCTAACTCTTCTGTCTTCCAGCGAAGTGAGGTTGAATTCCCGTAGTCTCTCCTCGTAGCTCATACCTCTCAGCTCGGGTACTAGTCTGGTGGTAAACTTTTGAACCTTTTTCAGTTTAGTCTTATCCCTGACTAGATATGGACTCCATGCTGGGGCTGCATACTCCAGGATCGGCCTGATATATGTGGTATACAAAGTTCTGAATGATTCTTTACACAAGTTTCTGAATGCCGTTCGTATGTTGGCCAGCCTGGCATATGCTGCTGATGTTTCATCTTGATATGTGCTGCAGGAGACAGGTCTGGCGTAATATCAACCCCCAAGTCTTTTTCCTTCTCTGACTCCTGAAGAATTTCCTCTCCCAGATGATATCTTGTATCTGGCCTCCTGCTCCCTACACCTATCTTCATTACATTACATTTGGTTGGGTTAAACTCTAACAACCATTTGTTCGACCATTCCCTCAGCTTGTCTAGGTCTTCTTGAAGCCTCAAACAGTCCTCTTCTGTTTTAATCCTTCTCATAATTTTAGCATCGTCCGCAAACATTGAGAGAATTGAATCGATACCCTCCGGGAGATCATTTACATATATCAGAAACAAGATAGGACCGATTACAAAACCCTGTGGGACTCCACTGATGACTTCATGCCAATCGGAGGTCTAACCCCTCACCGTAACTCTCTGCTTCCTATTGCTTAGATACTCCCTTATCCACTGGAGCACCTTACCAGCTACACCTGCCTGTCTCTCCAGCTTATGTACCAGCCTCTTATGCGGTACTGTGTCAAAGGCTTTCCGACAATCCAAGAAAATGAAGTCCACCCAGCCCTCTCGTTCTTGCTTAATCTTTGTCACCTGATCGTAGAATTCTATCAAGCCTGTATGGCAAGATTTACCCTCCCTGAACCCATGTTGGCGATTTGTCACGAAGTCCCTTCTCTCCAGATGTGTTACCAGGTTTTTTCTCACGATCTTCTCCATCACCTTGCATGGTATACAAGTCAAGGACACTGGCCTGTAGTTCAGTACCTCTTGCCTGTCGCCCTTTTTGTATATTGGGACCACATTCGCCGCCTTCCATATTTCTGGTAGGTCTCCCGTCTCCAGTGACTTACTATACACTATGGAGAGTGGCAAGCAAAGTGCCTCTGCACACTCTTTCAGTGTCCATGGTGAGATCCCATCTAGATCAACAGCCTTTCTAACATCCAGATCCAGCAGGTGTCTCCTGACCTCCTCTCTCGTAATTTCGAACTCTTCCAAGGCCGCCTGGTTTACCTCCCTTTCTCCTAGCACAGTGACCTCACCTTGTTCTATTGTGAAGACCTCCTGGAACCTCTTGTTGAGTTCTTCACACACCTCTCTGTCATTCTCTGTATAGCTGTCCTCGCCTGTTCGAAGTTTCAATACCTGTTCTTTCACTGTTGTTTTCCTTCTGATGTGACTGTGGAGTAGCTTTGGATCGGTCTTGGCTTTGTTTGCTATATCATTTTCAAAACTTTTCTCTGCTTCTCTTCTCACCCTGACGTACTCATTCCTGGTTCTCTGGTATTTCTCTCTGCTTTCTGGTGTTCTGTTATTCCGGAAGTTCCTCCACGCCCTTTTGTTCAGTTTCTTCGCTTCCATACATACCCTATTATACCATGGATTCTTCTGTTGCTTCTCGGATTTTTCCCTTTGGGCCGGGATGAACCTGTTTACTGCCTCCTGACACTTTTGGGTAACATAGTCCATCATACCCTGTACAGACTTATCTCTGAGGTCTGTGTCCCAAGGTATTTCACTTAGGAAACTTCTCATCTGTTCATAATTCCCCTTTCGGTATGCCAGTCTTTTGATTCCTAGTTCTTTTTTGGGGGAGATAAGTCCTAGCTCTACCAGGTACTCAAAGTTCAATACACTGTGGTCACTCATTCCCAAGGGCGCTTCCATCTTAACTTCCCTTATGGGGCCATGGTACCAGGATTTAAAAAATTGTTGTAGGGTATTCATAATTTATTATCCTGATACATGTGAAAGGTGCTGCACCTAGGCCAAGTTTCAGCATCTCAGCCTAAATAGAGACGGAAAAAAAAAACAAGAAGAATTTTTCAACCATGTTCAATTGATTTCACAGCCCACAATTGTGAACCAAAATCATTTATACGACACTCAGCTATGACCTTACTATATAATAAAGATTTGCATGTCACATCATTATCCCAGATGTATTTAGTGCAATAATACAGATTTATAAAAGTTTCCCAAAAACGTATGCAACAAAATGAAGTGTATCATTATTTATAAAATCAATAAATCTACGTAGATAAGAATAATGACATGCGTTTATAGAGGCGTAAACTCTACATATAATGTGCAAGTTTCATGTAAATTGAATATTAAATAAAGGCTGTGAAACGAGATCTAGTTGTAAAAGTTGGAGTTGCGTAGCGCGCTCGACAAGTTTACTCAACCTGTGGTCACTCGTGACTGGTGATTTACGCATTGCGGCCAGCTCGTATGGAGAGCTCGCATGCATCTAGCTGTCAATGCTTTTCTCTTGTTCGTTTGGTAAGTAATATTGCAGTACAAATAGCAAAAATAGCATGTTCTGGGAGATATTGTGTGAGCGCGTCAGCATACATCCTCTCTCCATGAGAGACACGCAGTCACTGACGGCACCACCCTCGTGTCAGACGATACTGTTGCCATATGTGTTAGTTTATATTCATTTTATGCATAACATGTTATTTTCAACGCTATTACGAAAAATAAGACATCTACAACGTAAGATACAATACCCCGCGGCGTACTCACGGCGCGAGGACCAGATTCACGAAAGTTGCAGCGGGAAATTTGACTCTAATTACATTATTTTTCAAGATATCATTAAACGGTTTGGACCACAGTGTTGCCAGAACGTTGTAGTATTTTTCGTAATTTTTCGTAAATATTCCATTTTTCATCGGATTTTCGGGTACCATGGGCCCTTTATCTTACTCATTTAGGGTAAATATCAAATCAAGCATTGCTGGTTCATCTTCTCCTCTCATTCTTGTTGGTTCTTTGATGTGCTGGCTTAGAAAGTTTCTTGTTGCCACGTCCAGCAGCTTAGCTCTCCATGTTTCTGGTCCTCCATGCGGGTCTCTGTTCTTCCAATCTATCTTCCCATGGTTGATCCATTCCATTCCTGCTAGCAACAGAAGCTGCTCTTTCTATTATGTTAATGGTGGCCATGTTGTTTCTATCATATTCCTATCTAGGTCTTCTGTCATTTGGTGGTGGATTATATATGACTACGACTATAATTTTTTTCCCTCCATTTGTTACTATACCTGCTATGTAGTCACTGAAACCTTCACAGCCCTGAATATCCATCTCTTCAAAATCCCAGCCTTTTCTTACCAGCAGAGCTACACCACCCCCACCTCTTCCTTCCCTCTCTTTCCTCATAACATAATAGTATGGTGTGATGAGTATGGTGTGAAGATGCTTACATTGACAGGAGGGTATGGTGTGTGTAGGTGGTAATAGGTATGGTGCGTGTGTAGGCAGTGCTAGGTATGGTGAGTTTAGGTGGTGATGGGTATGGTGAGTGTTGGTGCAGATATTTATGGTGAGTTTAGTTTTTTTTCTACCACATACGTGGCCATATATTTACAATGCTAATCAGCATATGTACATTTTCTTCTGTCCTACTTGGACAGGGTTAGAAATGTGTTAAACATATAGTTCAGGGTTTATTGAACAACTGTGTGAATTGTGTATAAGTGGTGACGAGTATGTTGTGAAGATTCATAAATTTACAACGGGGTATGGGAGGGTTTGATGGTGACCCGCGAGAGTGTGTGTAGTTGGTGATGGGGTATGGTGTGTGTAGTTGGTGATGGGGTATGGTGTGTGAAGTTGGTGATGGGTATGTTGCGTGTAGGTGGTGATAGGTATGGTGTGTGAAGGTGGTGATGGATATGGTGTGTGTAGGTGGTGATAGGTATGGTGTGTGTAGGTGGTGATGGATATGGTGTGTTTAGGTGGAGATGGGTATGGTGTGTGCAGGTGGTGACGGGTATGGTGTGTGTAGGTGATGATGGATATGGTGTGTGTAGGTGGTGGTGGGTATGGTGTGTGTAGGTTGTGATGGATATGGTGTGTGTAGGTGGTGATGGGTATAGTGTGTGTAGGTGGTGATAGGTATATTGTGTCTAGGTGGTGATGAGTATGGTGTGTGTGTAGGTGGTGATGAATATGGGGAGTGTAGTTGGTGATGGGTATGGCGTGTGTTGGTGGTCATGGGTATGGTGTGTGTAGGTGGAGATGGGTATGGTGTGCGTAGGTGGTGGTGGGTATGGTGTGTGTAGATTGTTTTGGAATTGGTGTGTGTAGGTGGTGATATGTATAGTATGTTTAGGTGGTGATGGATATGGTGCATGTAGGTAGTGATGAGAATGGTGTGTAGATGGTGATGGGTATGGTGTGGGTAGATGGTGATGTGTTTGGTGTGTGTAGATTGTTTTGGGTATATTGTGTGTAGGTGTTGATATGTATGGTGTGTTTATTTGGTGATGGATATGGTGCATGTAGGTGGTGATGTGAATGGTGTGTTTAGATGGTAATGGGTATGATTTGAAGATTCATACATTTTCAGGAGGGTATTGTAGGATATAGTGGAGACCCTGGGAGGGTATGTGTAGGTGGTGATGGGTATGGTGAGTGTTGGTGGTGATGGGTATTGTGTGTGTGTAGGTGGTGATGGGTATGGTGAGTGTTGGTGGTGATGGGTATGGTGAGCGTAGGTGGTGATGGGTATGGTGCATGACGCTTGTTATGGGTATGATGTGTGAAGGTGATGATAAGTATGATGTGGGTAGGTAGTGATGGGTATGGTGTATTCACCTAATTGTACTCATCTAATTGTGCTTGCGCGAGTTAGGCTTTGTCTCTTTGATTGACAGTTGACAGCCTCTCAACTGTCAATCAAGTGATGTACAGATTCCTGAGCCTACTGGGCTCTGTCATATCAACATTTGAAACTGTGTATGGAGTCAGACTCTACCACATCACTGCTTAGTGCATTCCATTTAATTGGAGATGGATATTATGTGTGTAGGTGGTGATGGATATTGTGGTGATCGATATGGTGTGATGGATATGATTGGTATGGTGTGTGTAGGTGGTGATGGGTATGGTGTGTGTAGGTGGTGATGGGTATGGTGTGTGTAGGTTGTTAGTGGTATAGTGTGTGTAGGTGGAGATATGTATGGTGTATTTAGGTGGTGAGGGATATGGTGTTTAAGTGATGATGTGTGTGTGTGTGTGTAGGTGGTAATGGGTATGTTGTGAAGATTCATAAATTTACAAGAGGGTATGGGAGGGTTTGGTGTTGTCTCGGGATGGTGTGTGTAGGTGATGATGGGTATCGTGTGTGTAGGTGATGGGTATTGCGTGTGTAGGTGGTGATGGATATGGTGTGTGTTGGTGGTGATAGGTATGGTGTGTGTAGGTGATGATGGATATGGTGTGTAGGTGGTGGTGGGTATGGTGTGTGTAGGTGGTGGGGGGTATTGTGTGTGTAGGTTGTGATGGATATGGTGTGTGTGTATGTGGTGATGGATATGGTGTGTGTAGGTGGTGGTGGGTATGATGTGTGTAGGTGGTGATGGGCATGGTGTGTGTGTGTGTAGGTGGTGATTGATATGGTGTGATGGATATGATGAGTATGGTGTGAGTTTGTGTTGATGGGTATAGTGTGTGTGTAGGTGGTGATGGATATGGTGTTGTTATCATGAGTTGATTTCAGTGTTCAGCGTCCCTGCAACCCAGGCCTCCTTTTTGTTATGCACCTCCAGGAAGCAGTCCGTAGCAGCTATCTAACTCCCAGGTACCTATTTACTGCTAGGTGAACAGAAGCATCAGGGTGAAAAATATTGCCCTTTTGTTACTGCCTAAACCTGGCATCGAACCCCGAACCTCAGGTCTACGAAATCGAAGCGCTGTCCACTCAGCTGTGAGGCCCCTACATACAATAATATATTTTTCCCTATGTATTTATAATCAATTTATATTATATTTTTTTTTTAGTTATGTAGTTAGTTTTAGTGACTCTTTCCTATATTACTGTACTTCCACTCTTCTAACTAAGTCTTACCAATTCTCCACATTGCAATGAGTTGCCCTTTTCAACGACTTCCATATTTAGAATTATCTCTTTCAATTTATCCTCCATCAAATCAATGATACCCAGCTATTTAAAGTGAACTATATGACATATAGCAGATAATTTGATTTATACTTGTGTGTACAAGTTTTATATTGCAATTTGATTAGCCATCCTTTTAGTTTCAATTGCTTCCCATGTTTGGTCCATGTCCAGTACCAATTGTTCAGTCATGTGGTGATAGGTATGCAGGGGTGGGCACCCCATGCTATAGCAGGGGTGGGCAACCTTTTTGAGAGTGCGTGCCAAAATCAGCCAAGTCTCTGACACAAACTTTTTCCACGTGCCAACCATTTTTTAGAACATATTTGGTATCTCTTAAGAACTTTTTAAACGAAAAAATAATAAATTACCTCAGTGCAGTAAAACATAATATAAACAAAAACAGAAAAAAAATTATTTAACCTTCAGAAGTACATTTCAACAGCCTTTAAGCTTTTGTAACTTTAATAGAATACAACAGATAAAAAACTTATTGACTCCTTTTATATACTGTCAGTGAGACTTCTGCTGCTTCTGCATAACTGATGACAGAGATTTTACATCGGGTTTATATTTAGTAATATTGAGAGATATGCATGCAGCGCTAGTTTCATCTGTCATGCTACTCCTGTTACGAGACTTAACAAAGTTCATAATTGAGAACAAAGATTCGCAAGCATATGTAGACGAAAACATGGTTAGCAATGGTTTGCAAGGTTTTTTAAACAGACATAATTTTCTGGAATAGTATTCCAAGTCCTTAATACTTCGTTTTCCGCATTTCTCTTTGCTACTTTCATCTCTAATCTCTCTCTTTCAATATTTTCCAAGTCAACTCTAAGGTCAACAAATTTCTGCTTCCAAATTGAGCTACTCTGAAATTCAATCAACTGCTTCTCAAAATCATCCATGTCTATCCATGAAAACATTTGCAAGTTTAGTTCATCCATTTTGATGCTGTCTGAAAACTTAATGAACTTTACTGTGTCTTCCAGTTCTCTGAATTTGGCAAATCTTGTAGAGAACTGCCAAACTGTTGACTCGATAATGTTTACAAACAGCTTTTGAAGACATTTGTGGTCTGTTCTGTCATCTTTTAGATCACTGATGTACCGCTTTAGGTTTGGAAAGTATCTAAATCTCTCATTATCTACAACACTTTAAAAAACTTTAAGCTTCATTTCAAAAGCTTTATGTAACAAAACATAACATCAAGTGTCTTACCAGCGCCCTGTAACTTAATATTCAATTCATTTAAATGTTCACAAAAATCTGCAAAAAACATCAGTTTACAAACCCACACGATGTCAGAAAATTCATGGTATGACACTTGTTGGTCGTTCAAATAGAGCTTTATCTCATCTAAGCATTCAATAAATCGTTTCAGAACCAAGCCTCTGCTAAGCCAACGAACATGGTTGTACATTTTCAGTCCTTTATACACAGATTCTACCTCATCCAGTAGAGTTTGAAATTGTCTTTTATTTAAAGGCCGACCACAAATGTAATTAACAACCTTGGTAACTGTTTGCATCACTTCTTGCAGTTCCTTTAGGCCAGCTTTTGCACATAAAGCCTCATCATGTATGATGCAATGGAAGCCAATCAGTGGATGACCAACACTTTTTGCAAACTGATTTACAAATCCTGCCTTCTCACCAGTCATGTTTGGGGAACCATCTGTTGTGACGGATACTACTTTTGAAATGTCAATTTGGCGAGTAGAGAATTCGTTCACAACTGTTTTACATATTTCAGCCCCGGTAGTACGCTCAGGTAGTGATGCAAGAGCAACCATCTCTTCACATACTTCATCACCCTTCACAGATATGATTGTCAGTGTACACTATGGTTATGGGTGCAGCCGTTAGGTTAGAAAGGCTTATTACATAAAATATGAGCCAAAGTAAATAGAGGGGAATCATCATACATCGGCATGATCGATGACGTAAAAAAAGAACGTAACTATGGCAACAAGATCAACTTCTTTTTCTTGAGACCTCTTTAGCTTTGTAGAGCTTAAACCTCTTTACCACCAGGACGTACATATACTGTCATGGCATGTAAGCTTATACCCCAAGGAAAGTAGTTTTTTTTGTCTGTGCTTAGGGTAACATGTGCTTGCATCTGTGCTTAGGGTAACCTATGCTCTTGCATGCCAGAGACAAGTCATCGGCGTGCCAAGTTTGGCATGCGTGCCAGAGGTTGCCCACCCCTGCCCTATAGTATACCATTTCATGCACTTTCTGAGCTCTGTCACTTTGAAGAAAAACTAGTTTGTCCCCTCACTCCGATGCTAATTTTGTTATATATTTTATATGTTTTTAATGGGGGCCCTGTTCTCTTTTGATAAATCTATCACCTACCTTAATATTATTTAACATTCTTTGTCTTTCTACAAATCATTATGCTTTAAAGGTCAATTTCAGAACTTTCATATTTTCCAGTTCTCCTCTAGTCTATTCCTTAACATTAAGTTCTTTATTGTTTAGCCCCTCAACCACATTTGGAAGGAATGGAATGTGTGAAATAGAGTGCATTTGCCAGCTCACTGAAAATATAGATGATAATGTATCAGATACAAGTAAAATGCAAAATGTACTGTCTATACATTTATAGAAAAATAATGTATCTAAAAAGATAATGACTCCAATTACTAAAATGTTTTGCAAAGATATTGATTTATTCTTATTGGCGATAACATCAGAAGTTAACATTCTTGGCTGTCCAATGGTCCCAAGTTTGAATCTTCCTGAGAAGGGCAAATGTTAGTTTTTTAATTTGGTACAAGCTTGTTTCTGGAGCAGCAGCTATATATCCCTTAGTTTGTCATAATTTATTTATGTTTTATTTATTTATATATACAAGGGTTCTTACGTTCTTGTACAGCCACTAGCATACATAATGTTTCGGGCAAGTCCTTAATCCTAATTTTCACAAACACGCATCCCCAGGAAGTAGCCCATAGCAACTGTCTATCTCCCAGGTCCCTATTTTCTGCTAGGTGAACAGGGGCTGGACTGAATAATAATCAGACTGGTTTACAAAATATTTTTCCGACTCCAGCACAGAATACGCAAGTGTGCCCTTATTAAGAATAACATTCATAAAAAATATTCTATGACAAATATCGTTAGTTTTCTTGAGTTCAATAAAAAGTCAAGATGTTTTTGACTGGAAAGAGAAACATTATCCTGCTGACCAAAGTAAATGAAAATATAGTTGGTAACTGATTTAACCTTGAACTTAATCAACTTTTCATCTCTTCAGAAACAATGGAAATGTGCAAATTCTGATCATCTGAAGATGAGGATGAAATGCAGACAGATAGTAGCTTTGCCTGGAACAGCAGTCACTTACAATAAGTAATAACCCATGCTTACTTCTATTTTCCATATCTCTCTAGATATTTTTTAATTAAAAGTGTGAAAGGCTAATTACTTTTAGATGCTGAAGGAATTTATCAAGGAAGAAACAGTGCAAATGCAAAGGAACTTCTTCATATATAAGACACTACTAACAAAATCAAGCAAACTATCCAAAACATTAATTAGATTTGTTGTTGATGACGCTTCCCACAGGGATGGTTCTAATGCCTTATTATGACTATATTTTTTACTCACCAAAACTCTGAAAGAACATTATTACATCATTTTAAAATTAAAGTACAAGCCTAGAATTATTCTTGGTGAATATAAGAGTGAGAGAACATTATTGAGAGAGCATATGTACTCACCTAATTGTGCCTGCTGGACCCAGTATCAGCTGTTGAGCCCGGATTTTTCAGCTGTCAGCCATCTAATACAATGGCTCTCAACTCACCAGGCTATCTAATGGCTAATAATGCTAATAATGTATCTGTCAACTTAAAAAAAATGTTTGTCTAATATACAATCTTGCATTTTAAACAATAGGGAAAGATAGTAAACAATAGTAATTTGATAGTTTCTTAAACATTACATTTTCCATCACAATTAAAGAAACATTTGTAAAAAAGCTACCTTTGGCTAAACACTACTGGTCATGTCACAAATCTAACAATATTACACTTGCTTATATATCAGAGCAATAATAGGCAATAGCCCCCTCACACATGAAGGAGGATGTATTAATATTACTCCTAACTACCCCACTCAAACGTACAAAATGTGTTATCAAACCACATCCCTCTTGACATATTCAACAGGTAAGGCAAGCAGGAGTTGGAAAACAATTGCCACTTCAGAAGCATACCACTTATGTCTTTGTGTGATGCCAAGGCAAAATTGGAACTATGAAAAAAGATAGATTAAAGTTACTATCTTAGACATGGCAGACTGGGTACGTAACAATCCTGAAGTGACATTTTGTACGTGTTTACTCTGTGACAGGTATTGTTGTCAGGCAAAATGACATTCAAGCAGTGCTATGTGAGCATGACCAAATATTATTCATATATTATTTTACATCAATACTGTGACCTACATTCTTGCATGCTCAACAAAAAATCCAAATTCCACTGAATTTTAACTAATGTCTAGAATAAAAAGGTTTACACAAATTACAAGTCATGTTCACCATTCAAAACTGTGCAGCAGTAACAATAGCCCAGTAATCCACATCCTTGACAACATAGGCAGCAAGAGCATGAGAAAATTGAGAAGCAGATCTCTAAGGAGATGCTTGCATGTTGTACATGAAGTTGAGTTTCCTACAGTCCTTGGTGTTGTGTAGATCAAGGTGGTCAGGTTGATCGGTTGAGCATTGATGAGAGCCAGGCGATGATGAATACTCGCGTGACAAAACACACAAGAATTCCATGTAGTTTTCACTTCCATAACTATACTGAGATCCATATACTGAGTGTGATGAATATGATGGGTATGGTGTGTGTAGGTGTTTTGGGTATGGTGTGAAGATGCTTACATTGACAGGAGGGTATGGTGAAGACCCGGGAGGGTGTGTGTTGGTGGTAATAGGTATAGTGTATGTTGGTGGTGATGGATATGATGTGAAGATTCATACATTGACAGGAGGGTATGGTGGAGACCCGGGAGGGTTTGTGTAGGTGGTGATGGGTATGGTGTGTGTAGGTGGTGATGGATACGGTGTGTGTTGGTGGTGATGGATACGGTGTGTGCTGGTGGTGATGGGTATGGTGTGGTTTGGAGGTGATGAGTATGATGTGAAAATGGCTACATTGACAGGAGGGTATGTTGGTGATGGGTATGGTGTGTGTAGGTGGTGATGGGTATGGTATGTGTAGGTGGTGATGGGTATGGTGTGTGTTGATGGTAATGTGTATGTTGTGAAGATTCTTAAAACGATAAAGTCAATGAGGTTTCCAAATGGTTATAATGAAAAAGCGAGACTGGGAAGGTGTGTTAAGGGGGGGGGGGGGAGGCTCTCATCCTCTAACTACAATTAATTACCTAAGTGCAGTTACAGGATGAGAGCTACACTCGTGGTGTCCCGTCTACCCAGTACTCTTTGTCATATAACGCTTTGAAAAAAAACGGTAGCTCTGACGATTACAAAGATTTCGAAATGGTGACTCCATGAACACCGGGTCCGACCTTAAATAAAAGAAGCAACTGTTAGTAACTGGGTGGACCTCAGGACTGCGAGGCCGACGAGGACGCTCCCAAAGCTGTGCTACGATGGCTTCCAAGGAAAAGTATGTATTTACCTTCTGGGCTCGAGCTGACGACCGTCCGGCCACCGGCGGCATACCCCACTCTGAGGCCGTGACTCTTCCTATAAAAGTTTGATGAGAAAATCAAAAGGAAGAATATAACTTAGACAATGGGCTCGACCTGGAGAACCAGAGGACCCCAGAGGACGCTCCTAATTACATTTTATAATTTAAATATAGAAAATAAAATAAAAGAATACAACAAAGATAATTACCAAGGTCAGCACACATGCACATCCTACATGGACTGCTAAGGTCAGCAGTCACATCCCACCCAGACAGTTAAGCCAAGGTCAGCACACATGCACATCCTACACGGACTGCTAAGGTCAGCAGTCACATCCCACCCAGACAGTTAAGCCAAGGTCAGCACACATGCACATCCTACATGGACTGCTAAGGTCAGCAGTCACATCCCACCCAGACAGTTAAGCCAAGGTCAGCACACGTGCACATCCTACACGGACTGCTAAGGTCAGCAGTCACATCCCACCCAGACAGTTAAGCCAAGGTCAGCACACATGCACATCCTACATGGACTGCTAAGGTCAGCAGTCACATCCCACCCAGACAGTTAAGCCAAGGTCAGCACACATGCACATCCTACATGGACTGCTAAGGTCAGCAGTCACATCCCACCCAGACAGTTAAGCCAAGGTCAGCACACATGCACATCCTACACGGACTCCTAAGGTCAGCAGTCACATCCAGCCCAGATAGTTAAGCCAAGGTCAGCACACGTGCACATCCTACACGGACTGCTAAGGTCAGCAGTCACATCCCGCCCAAATAGTTAAGCCAAGGTCAGCACACATGCACATCCTACATGGACTGCTGAGGTCAGCAGTCACATCCCATCCTGACAAGGACCGCTGGCAGGGTAGGGCTCGACCCAGCCGCCTCAGAGCCAGACGGACAACTAAGACAATCAAGCCACCCAGGAACGGCCAAAAAAAAAATATAGGTCGACATGCCTTGAAATGTCTTTCAGAAACAATGTACCCGCGGCCCAATCCCCCTAATCAGGCCTCCTTAGGGCCTGTCTCCTGTCTCCTCCAGACACACACATACACACATAGTGTGTGTGTGTACTTACCTAATTGTACTCACCAAATAGTGCTTGTGGGGGGTTGAGCTTTGTCTCTTTGGTCCTGCCTCTCAACTGTCACTCAACTGGTGTACAGATACCTGAGCTTACTTGGCTCTATCATATCTACATTTGAAACTGCGTATGGCGTCAGCCTCCACCACATTACTGCCTAGTGCATTCCATTTATTAACTACTCTGACACTGATCTTTTTGGGGGGGGACTCTGTGGCTCATCTGGGTACTACGCTTCCACCTGTACTCACCTTGTTCGTGTCCCAACCGTGCTGAAGAGTTTGTCTTTGTCCACCCTGTCAATTCCCCTGAGAAATTTGTAAATGGTTATCATGTCTCCCCTTACTCTTTTGTTTTCCAGGGACGTGAGGTTCAGCTCCTTTAGCCTTTCCTCGTAGCTCATACCTCTCAGTTCCGGGACGAGCCTGTTGGCATAACGCTGAATAAATAAATAAATAAATAAATGTTTATTTAGGTAAGGTACAAACATACAAGAGATTTTTACAAAGATTGGTGGACTTATAGATAGAGCTAGTACATACAATGCCTAAAGCCACTATTACGCAAAGCGTTTCGGGAATCTTCTCTAACTTTGTTTTGTGTTTAACTAGATAGGGACTCCAGGCTGGAGCTGCATATTCCAGGATTAGTCTGACATAAGTGGTATACAGGGTCCTGAACGATTCCTTACACAAGATTCTAAAGGCCGTTCTTATGTTGGCCAGTCTAGCATATGGCGCTGTTGATATCATTTTGATGTAGGCCTCTGAGGACAGGTTCGGTGTGATATCAACCCCCAGATTTTTCTCTCTATTTGATTCTTGCAGGATTTCATCTCCCAGATGGTACCTTGTGTTCAGCCTCCTGCTCCCATCGCCTAATTTTATTACCTTACACTTTCCAGAGATGAACTTTAGCAGCCATTTTCTAGACCATTCCTCCAGTTTGTCTAGGTCATCCTGTAGTCTGTGTCTATCTTCATCCGTCTTGATTCTTCTCATATGGGATACACACACATACACGCCTTCTCTGTGTGTGTGTGTGTGTGTGTGTGTGTGTGTGTGTGTGTGTGTGTGTGTGTGTGTGTGTGTGTGTGTGTGTGTGTGTGTGTGTGTGTGTGTGTGTGTGTGTGTGTGTGTGTGTGTGTGTGTGTGTATGTGTGTGTGTGTGTGTGTGTATGTGTGTGTGTGTGTGTGTGTGTGTGTGTGTGTGTGTGTGTGTGTGTGTGTGTGTGTGTGTGTGTGTGTGTGTGTGTGTGTGTGTGTGTGTGTGTGTGTGTGTGTGTGTGTGTACTTACCTAGTTGTGTCTGCAGGATCGAACATTGACTCTTGGATCCCGCCTTTCGAGCATTGGTTGTTTACAGCAATGACTCCTGTCCCATTTCCCTATCATACCTGGTTATAAAATTATGAATATTATTTGCTTCCACAACCTGTTCCTGAAGTGCATTCCATTTTCCCACTACTCTCACGCTAAAAGAAAACTTCCTAACATCTCTGTGACTCATCTGAGTTTCAAGCTTCCATCCATGTCCCCTCGTTCTGTTACTATTCCGTGTGAACATTTCGTCTATGTCCACTCTGTCAATCCCTCTGAGTATCTTATACGTTCCTATCATGTCCCCCCTCTCCCTTCTTCTTTCTAGTGTCGTAAGGCACAGCTCCCTCAGGCGCTCCTCATACCCCATCCCTCGTAGCTCTGGGACGAGTCTCGTTGCAAACCTCTGAACCTTTTCCAGTTTCATTATATGCTTCTTCAGATGGGGACTCCATGATGAGACGGCATACTCTAAGACTGGCCTTACGTAGGCAGTGTAAAGCGCCCTAAATGCCTCCTTACTTAGGTTTCTGAATGATGTTCTAACTTTTGCCAGTGTAGAGTACGCTGCTGTCGTTATCCTATTTATATGTGCCTTAGAAGATAGATAAGGTGTTACGACCACCCCCAGGTCTCTTTCACGCGTCGTTACAGGTAGGCTGTTCCCCTTCATTGTATACTGTCCCTTTGGTCTCCTATCTCCTAGTCCCAATTCCATAACTTTACATTTGCTCGTGTTGATTTCCAGTAGCCATTTCTCTGACCATCTCTGCAACCTGTTCAGGTCCTCTTGGAGGATCCTGCAATCCTCATCTGTCACAACTCTTCTCATCAACTTTGCGTCATCCGCAAACAACGACATGTAGGACTCTACGCCTGTAAACATGTCGTTAACATATACAAGAAATAGAATTGGTCCCAGCACCGATTCTTGTGGTACTCCACTTGTTACTGTTCGCCAGTCCGACTTCTCGCCCCTTACCGTAACTCTTTGGCTCCTTCCTGTTAGGTAGTTCCTTATCCATGCTAGGACCTTTCCCCCCACCCCCGCCTGCCTCTCGAGCTTGAACAGCAGTCTCATGTGCGGTACTGTATCAAAGGCTTTTTGGCAGTCCAGAAATATGCAGTCTGCCCAACCATTTCTGTCCTGTCTTATCCTCGTTATTTTATCATAGAATTCCAGAAGGTTTGTTAGGCACGATTTCCCTGTCCAGAACCCATGTTGATGTTTGTTCACAAACCTAATGTTCTCCAGGTGTGCAACCAGTCGTAACCTATTTATTCTTTCCAGTATTTTAGAGGGGATGCTTGTCAGTGATACAGGTCTATAGTTAAGTGCCTCCTCCCTATCACCTTTCTTGAAGATCGGCACGACATTTGCCTTCTTCCAGCAACTGGGCAATTCTCCTGACATATGTGACTCATTAAAGATCATTGCCAGAGGCACGCTGAGGGCCTGTGCTGCTTCTTTTAGTATCCACGGTGATACTTTGTCTGGTCCAACTGCTTTAGTTGCATCTAGAGTTGTCAACTGTTTCATTACCTCCTCTGCTGTCACCTCTATATCTGATAGTCTTTCATCTAGGGTAACCCCTTCCAACAATGGGAGCTGCTCAGGCTCGGTAGTGAACACTCCATGGAAACTGGCATTCAGTGCCTCGCAGATTTCCTTGTCACTTTCAGTATATGCCCCCTCTGTCTTCCTTAGTTTTGTCACTTGGTCGTTCACCGACATTTTTCTTTTGTGTGTGTGTATGTGTGTGTGTGTGTGTGTGTGTGTGTGTGTGTGTGTGTGTGTGTGTGTGTGTGTGTGTGTGTGTGTGTGTGTGTGTGTGTGTGTGTGTGTGTGTGTGTGTGTGTGTGTGTGTGTGTGTGTGTGTGTGTGTGTCTGTGTCTGTGTGTGTGTCTGTGTCTGTGTGTGTGTCTGTGTGTGTGTGTGTGTGTGTACTCACCTATTTGTGTCTGCAGGTTCGAGCATTCACTCTTGGATCCCGCCTTTCGAGCCATCGGTTGTTTACAACAATGACTCCGATCATATTTCCTTATTTATCATATTTATCTAGTTCTAAAATTATAAATCGAGTTTGCTTCCACAACCTGTTCCTTAAGTGCATTCCATATTTCCACGACTCTCACGCCAAAAAAAAACTTCCAAACATCTCTGTGACACGTCTGAATTTCCAGCTTCCACCATGTCCCCTCATTCTGTTACTATTCCGTGTGAACATTTCGTCCATTTCCACCCTGCAATTCCCATCAGTATTTTATATATTCCTATCATATCCCCCTCTCCCTTCTTTTTTCTAGTGTCGTAAGGCCCAGTTCCTTCAGGCGCTCTTCATACCCCATCCCTCGTAACGCTGGGACGAGTCTGTGTTTTTCCAGGTGGGGACTCCATGATGGGGTGGCATACTCTAAGACTGGTCTCACATAGGCATTGTAAAGTGCCCTAAATGCTTCCTTATTTAAATCTATGAATGATGCTCTGTCTTTTGCCAAAGTAGAGTATGCTGCTGTCAATATCCTATTTATATGTGCCTCAGGAGTTAGATTAGGTGTTACATCCATGCTCAGGACTTTCTCGAATTGACACAGGTAGGCAGTTTCCCTTCATTGTGTTCTGCCCCTGTAGTCTCCTATCACTTAATTCCATTTCCATAACTTTACATTTGTTCGTGTTGAACTCCAGTTGCCAATTCTCTGACCATCTCTGCAACCTGTTCAAGTACTCTTGGAGGATCCTACAATCTTCATCTGGCACAGCTCTTCTCGTCAACTTAGCGTCATCCGCGAACATCGACATGATAACTCTATTCCTGTAAACATGTCGTTAACAGATATTAGAAATAGAATTGGTCCCAGCACCGATCCTTGAGGTACTCTAATCGTTACTGTTCGCCAGTCCGATTTCTTGCCCCTTACCGTAACTCTGGCTCCTTCCTGTTAGGTTGTTCCTTATCCACGCTAAGGCCTTTTCTCCCACCCCCGCCTGCCTCTCGAGTTTGAATAACAGTATCGTGTGCAGTACTGTATCAAAGGCTTTTTGGCAGTCCAGAAATATGCAGTCTGCAAAGACAACGTGGATATAATTACCACAATTTTGCATTTAGAAGCAGTAGATACAGGGAAAGGACTCAACATCATCTTAAGCCGGATACCATTCCATGTTGGAATCCCATTAAATGAGAAAGCCGGTGAAACTGATAAATTGGACAATCGTCATTCAATGATCCACAAACGAATTTAATCCATCCTTGAGTACATAAACAACAGCATCACCAGAAAACTCACACACATCAACAAAGCCCATCTACAACAGAGAGTAGAAGAAGGTTCGCCCTGTGCAATATGGTATCTTCAGGTTTCCAAGTTAGACAGGTTAAATATTCCAAAATGAATCCATAGGGAAATAGCAGTTCGGTTATATAGACTACGTCTAGGTTACAGATCTTGTGTCTTGAGCTGGGTGTGGAAAATTTACCACCACAATTATAGCATGAAATGTCTGTGTTTCCTTACCGTGAGGCATATTAGTTTCCAGTTATTGGGATCACTCATTTCACAATTCGGCTTGGCATTTTACCTTTCCGGGCTTCACGATTAACACTTTACGGGTACGCCAGGCCGCGTCCGATCCCACGATCGTCGTCGCCCCTATAATCGACAACAGTAACACGGTGTTGAAGCACCTTTATTTGTAGCCGTTTAGCATCCGTGGACCTGATTGGTGGTGTAAACAGCACATACAATGTGTATTAACTGCAAGACACTCTATTTAAGTGATAAGTGGGTCTTGCTACAGTGAAAGAAGTGTGTGATCACATCGTCGCCACAGCATGCGACGCCTCACTCCCTCACACAGAATAAACAAGATGCCACCACCTCATGGGGGACACTCCATGGTTGTACAAGCTTAGTTTTAATCGTTTGTCTTTTGTGAACCTCCTAGTTGGCGGTTTAAAACTACACATAAATGTGTATAAACATCAAGGTACTCTGTGAATGTGAAATAAGGATGTCTTGCCAAGAAACAGTGATAGAAGTGTGTGACCACACCGTCACAAAAGTTTTGACACACACACTGTTTATAAGAAACTCTGCCACGAATTCAAGGATTAGGACGTTGGGGTAAGACTACACATAAATGGGTAGAAACATTAAGGCACTCTGTTTAATGTGAAATAAATGCGTCTTTTACCATAAACTGTGAATGGATTGTGATCAACACCGGACTTCCAGATACCAAAAGCCGGCACAATACCCACCACAATACCAGAAGCCACAATACCCACCACAATACCAGAAGCCACAATACCCACCACAATACCAGAAGCCACAATACCCACCACAATACCAGAAGCCGGCATAGACTAGACTACACCATTCCAACATCACTAGTGAACAACACTACAAGCTCTGGCCCTACAAGAAGGCTAAATCTTAATACTAACAAACTGAGATCCGTTCCTGCATCTTAATAAAATAAGGGAGGTTGGTGGTAGTAACTAGAGATTGGATCCGGTGTCTTTTGTGCCACTAACCTCATTAAATTGCAGCTTTGTTAACAGTCTCAACTCTCACACCCCCCCTCAGCCAGGCATGGAAGGATATTAAAAGAATTAAAGGCGATAAGATCGGCCAAGTAGCACACCCTCACCCTCTACACAGAGCAAACGAGTTAGTCGATGCTTCGGCAACCACCTCTAGCTTCAATAATCTTCCCCCAGACATACAGTTCAAATTAAATGCTGGTTACGGAGATCGAGAAAGGCTCGTTGACTTCATGCTCCACAAGGAAGATGAATGCAACGTGCCATTTACTGAGTTTGAATTACTTGCGGCCCTAAACAAGGCAAAGCCACATCCCCCGGTGAAGATGGTATCACTTAGGGGCAATGCTGGCCCTAGCTTCGTTGCGGGGCAGACGTGTTGAATCGGCGCTCCAGCAGTTTGGTGTTGTTTGCCCGTTTCGGCCGGTTGGGGGCGGGTGTGTGTCTGCTCGCCTGTGCTGACGTGGCGTTACGATGGGGGTCCCTCTACCCCCAGTCGTCCGGGCTCAGTCTGTGGGACTAGAGTTCTCTGTGCGGGCTGGTTACCCGGAGATTGCCCTGGCTTGTGAACTGCTCTCTGTCCCTGTGTTTGCGATTTATGGGGTCGAGTTGGAAGTTTGCAGAGGAGGCGGCGTATCGCGATTTTCTCCGGCGATACGAGGGGCGGACACTGCCCCTGCCGGATGGTGCGGGCACTGTCACCCTCTCGGATAGAAGTGGTGCACTTACTTACATCAGTGTGCATGGGGCTCCCTTGGAGTTTCCAGAGGCTCTGCTACGGCGGTATTTTGGCCGGTTTGGCGCAGTTGTTAGTGTGAGAGTGAACGTGGTGTCTTCTAGTCCTCTTAAGGGTGTGAGGTCTAACATTCGCACCCTGGGCATGAGACTCCGGGCGGATATTCCGTCCTCTGTGCGCCTTATGGGGTACAACGTTCGGGTGTTTTACGCCCGTCAGCCGCGGACGTGTTATCGTTGTGGTCTTTTGGGCCATCAGGCTGCTGACTGTTCTGCGCCTCCTGTTGCACCAGTGAACCTCTTCAGTGAGGAGGATTTTCCGCCCCTTCCTGTGGGGAATGATTCGGTGGGTATGGACGTCTCTTCGGCTGAGGAGGTGCCCTCTGTAGCAGCTGTTGCTCCGCCTGTTGCGCCCCCTGTTGTTGCCGCATCTCTTCCAGAGGTTGGGTCCTCGCCTAGTGCTCCGGCTGATGTCCCTGCGCCTCTTCCGCCTGCCGTTTGCTCGGTCCCCTCGTCTTCCAGTTCTTCCTCTGCTGTGTCTGTCCCGGTCCCTGCACCCTCGCCGTCTGTCCCGGCTGTGCTGGGAGATGGTGTGGATCCGGAATTCCCTCCTGTGCCTGGCCTGGTGCCCCGTGTGGTTGAGGAGGCTGCCATGCTGCGGCGTGCGTCGGTTCGCTCGGTTGGTGCTGCGCGGGTCGCTGAGTCTGCCTCCGGGTCTGATGATGTGCGGCCCGAGCCTAAGCGTTCCCGGCGTTCTTCTGTGTGGGCTGATGTTGGCGAATTCGACGAGTGTCGTCCTTCCGTTGACGGTGGCGTAGCTCCGGATGTGGTGCACACTACGGTGGTGGCGGAGGTACACTTGCCTGAGGATGCCGGTGCCGGCGTTTCGGCCTCCGCTTCTGGTCCGATGTCCGAGGGTCCTGCTTCAGGTGCGTTGCCTGCGTCGGATGGCTCCGGTTCTTCGTGGGCGGTGGTTCCCCCTGCTGTAGTTGGTGGTGAGCGGGGTGGCCTGGTGGTGATGTTGAGAAAGGATGCTCGCTCTGGATGTTCTGTGGCCCCTTCCTCGTTACCCGTTTCCTCGGCAGCGGTCTTGCCGCCTCTTCCGTTTCCTGCAGTCCCTTCAGTGTCTCCTGCGGTATCCGTGGAAGTGCTATCGTCTCAGCGTCCGACACCTGCTCCGATGGCGAAGGCGTGGCAGGCTCGGCGTCCCTCGTCCGCTTCTCCGGTGTCGTCTGCTTCCTCGAAGGGCGTGGTGGGCGCTCCCCAGCCTCGTTATGCGATTTGCGTCAGTGACCTTAGGCATTGGCCGATGCCGCCAGATATAGATGTTCCTGAGTTTATGATCCACGCTCGAGCGCGGGGGATCAAAAACCCTACCGACCTTGAAGATCTCGTCTGGGAAGCTTACAAGTCGAAATATCCTTGTGAGCTGTTCCCGGAGAAGTACGTTTCTTCCGATGTTCCTCGCAAGTGATTTCTATGTATTTTGTGTTGCCTGGTTGTGGGGTGTGTATGTGAGTGGGTGGGGTGGGTTTTGTTTCCCGGTTCCTGCGTGCTCCGGTTTGTTTTGGGTTTTTTTTTGTATGGCTCGTGGGGGGG
Organism: Procambarus clarkii; assembly: GCF_040958095.1. Taxonomy (NCBI): domain Eukaryota; kingdom Metazoa; phylum Arthropoda; class Malacostraca; order Decapoda; family Cambaridae; genus Procambarus; species Procambarus clarkii. Next base: position 30,714,975 of record NC_091199.1, read on the forward strand.
GGGGGGTGCGGTTCCTATGCGTTAGTGTGTTCGGTTATGGATGTCGTGTGCACTTGTTTTGTCATATTGTGTGCCCTTCAGGCTGTTGGCGTGTGCTCTTTATGTTTTGCCTTCCGTTTGTTATGGCGGATCTGTTTTCTTTATTGTTATTGTCCTTATTCTTGTATGTTTCTCGCCTCTCTGTATGTATTTGAGGTGTTAGCAGGCTTGTTTTGTGTGCATTTTGTCCTGGGGTTTTCCCTTATGTTTGTATTACACTGTGTTACTAATTGTGTATTGTTTGTATATGCATTTTTGTTTTGTGGTCAGCCTTTCTGGCTGGTCTTCTATTGATTTGTTCCTTTGTCCTTGTACATATGTGTGCTTTGTACTTTTGTTCTATGTTATATTTGTTCTGTTTTTCTTGTACATTTTACGCATGCTTGCATGTAAAAATAAAAATAAAAAAAAAAAAACTTAGAAGCCATGGTAACCGAAAATCCGAAGAAAAATGGAATATTTACGAAAAATTACGAAAAATACTACAACGTTCTGGCAACACTGTGGTCCAAACCGTTTAATGATATCTTGAAAAATAACGTAATTAGAGTCAAATTTCCCGCTGCAACTTTCGTGAATCTGGTCCTCGCGCCGTGAGTACGCCGCGGGGTATTGTATCTTACGTTGTAGATGTCTTATTTTTCGTAATAGCGTTGAAAATAACATGTTATGCATAAAATGAATATAAACTAACACATATGGCAACACTATTGTCTGACACGAGGGTGGTGCAGTCAGTGACTGCGTGTCTCTCATGGAGAGAGGATGTATGCTGACGCGCTCACACAATATCTCCCAGAACATGCTATTTGTACTGCAATATGACTTACCAAACGAACAAGAGAAAAGCATTGACAGCTAGATGCATGCGAGCTCTCGATACGAGCTGGCCGCAATGCGTAAATCACCAGTCACGAGTGACCGCAGGTTGAGTAAACTTGTCGAGCGCGCTACGCAACTCCAACTTTTACAACTAGATTTCGTTTCACAGCCTTTATTTATTATTCAATTTACATGAAACTTGCACATTATATGTAGAGTTTACGCCTCTATAAACGCATGTCATTATTCTTATCTACGTAGATTTATTGATTTTATAAATAATGATACACTTCATTTTGTTGCATACGTTTTTGGGAAACTTTTATAAATCTGTATTATTGCACTAAATACATCTGGGATAATGATGTGACATGCAAATCTTTATTATATAGTAAGGTCATAGCTGAGTGTCGTATAAATGATTTTGGTTCACAATTGTGGGCTGTGAAATCAATTGAACATGGTTGAAAAATTCTTTTTTTTTTTTTTTCTCCGTCTCTATTTAGGCTGAGATGCTGAAACTTGGCCTAGGTGCAGCACCTTTCACATGTATCAGGATAATAAATTATGAATACCCTACAACAATTTTTTAAATCCTGGTACCATGGCCCCTTATGACATATTGCGTCTGCTCCCATTAGTACCAGGGAATCCCCTGCTTGAGCTGTATAATATGAGCTATGTTACTGGGGAGCTTCCTAACTCTTGAACCAACAGTATAATCATTCCAATTCCCAAGCCAAATCAAGAGAATGCTTTCCGCCCAATTTCCCTTACTAGCTGCATTTGCAAAACATTCGAGAGAATGGTCCTAAACCGTCTCCTCCATAGAATAAGAACCATGCTATCCCCCCAGATATATGGCTTCATGCATGGAAGGAGTGTGCATCATTGCATCACCACCTTTCTTACCCTGCACACTGAAAAGTCATATACCACCTTCCTAGATCTTAAGTCTGCCTTTGATGTTGCAAATAGACATGTTATCTTGAGTGAGCTTGCAAGAATGAATATTGGTGGTCGGCTTCTTTGTTGGATCAGGGGTTATTTATCCAACAGGAAGTCATCTGTATTTTTCCAGGGGCATAGGAGTGTAACAAGAGACTTTGAACTAGGTACCCTGCAGGGTGGTGTCCTCAGTCCTTATTTAATATCTTAATAAACACGCTGTTAAACTCTATACCGAGCAAACCCAACGTCCACATCATTAGCTATGCTGATGATATAATGATACACACCAATGGGTATGCTAACACGCAGAACACTCTTAACTCTGTATTAGACTCATGTCAGTACCTAGGTTTAATTATCTCAGCAGAGAAAACAAAGATACAAAATCGGCGCCCACCCAGGCAGGGAGGAGCTGTTCGCAAGATGCAACTGTCTGATGGCTCCCAGCTTGACTATGTAAACAGATTCAAATACCTTGGCCTTGAGGTGCCACTGTATGGTCCTGTTGTATTCAGACTCTGTCGTCAGTATAAAGAGAGGCTCCGAGCTCTCAAGGCTGTTGCAGGTTATCACTCAGACTATGGTGCCAATGTCAGAATTGTCAAAATGATGTACATTGCATAGATCAGATCTTTAGTGGATTATGCTGCACCTCTGCTTGTTTTGATGCCTGAAAGAAAGCTAGGAGGGCTTGAAAAATTGCAGAACGAAGCCTTGAGGATAATCCTTGGGTGCTCTCGTACCACAAAGATACTTAATATGAGAAAGGAACTTAATATTCTGAGCGTTGTTGATCGTGTTACTGAAATTAACTGTCAAATTGGTATAAAAATGCTTAGGCTAACTCATCCTAATCCTTGCACAGAAGTCTTCCAGAATTTCTTTATTGAAGATCAGCATTGTTCCAAATGGATAACAAAAACTGGAACTCAACTCAGAATGTATGGGGTTCATGATTTGTACCAAGAGAAACAACAACGGCACTTTCCTGCACAGTGGGAGGTTACACCCTTTCCAGTTTTAATCCCTCCCTTTCCACCCAAGAAGCAAATTAGAGATCAGCCCAAGCTTCGTCTTGAGGCAAAGCTCAACGCCTTAAGCCATATTGATGCTCTGTCCACAGAGCATTCTCTCTCTCAAATTATATACACTGATGGTTCCCTACACCGCACCACGGGTGCAGCTGGAAGTGCAGTTGTCCTGACAATGGACGATGGCCTATACTTTGAGTGGGGAGTCCGTTTAAACAACTGGGCCTCTACCCTTCAGACTGAACTATTTGCCTTGATCCTTGCACTGAAATGTGTACAAGTCTCCAAACTTGATACATTAATTGTAAGTGACTCCTTATCATCCTTAAATGCTCTCAACTCTTTAAGACATAACTGTAACATGCTCGTGTCCGAAGCTAGACACAAATACAACAAAATTATTAAGGATGGTAACAGAGTCCATTTCATGTGGTCTCCATCTCATGTTGGCCTCCGAATAAATGATAGAGCTGATAAGTTAGCCAAAGAATCTGCCTTTAAAGGAGCCGTTGAGTGTAACCTTGGATTGTCAATGAGCAATCTGAGAGCAGCACTACACCGAGAACTTCAACAAGATCTTGTAGATCTGAGGCAAAGTGAAATTGACACCAGAAATTCCATCTATCATCATACTATCATGCAAGAGGAGCCACACATCTATGGATCATCCAATAAAATCAGCAGACTTCGAGATGTTACTACTGCTCGGCTTAGACTCGGTTACAAGTATTTCTGGGAATTCTCATTATCTGTTGATGTAGACCTGACCAAATGTAAACTGTGTCAACAAAATTATTCGCACACCCTCCGTCACTATGTGATGGAGTGCGAAAAGATACGTGAATTTAGAGACAATTCTATAACCAATGTTCCAGCGATGTGTCAATATTTCATTCAAAATGATCTGCTACCAGAAATTTTAGCCAAATATCCCCAGTTTGCTAACTGTAGGTAGTAACTAAGTGATTGTAACCTATCCACCGCTGCCCACTGGATGGGGGGCGGTGTGCAGGACAAACATACAAATTTTGACACTAGCTCTCCACATATGTCAGTTGCTTAATTTAGAACCTGTACTTGAGGTCGATCTCGAACCCATTGTTGATGTGACGACTTATATTAAATTTTGTAACTAGCTCATCAAGATTGTAACTTGCTTAGCTAAATGAATTGTGGGGTTCAGTCCCTGAGCCCATTATGTGCCTCTGTAACCCTTTCCACTACCGCCCACAAGATGGGTATGGGGTGCATAATAAATGAACTAAACTAACTAATTGCAGCTGCGGTTATAACCATGAGCTTATGAGCTCACCTCAGTAAGAAAATTACTTGCACTAAAATAAAATCATATTAACTAAGTTAATCAATGTTTGACAAATATTTGATATAGTGCAATTGCTTAAAGACAAATTAAAGTATACATTTACAATAGATAAATTCATAGCATTAAAGAATCTTCTCATTGTTTTAATAATTAAAATTTGACAAGTTACCAGAACAAAAGATAGACTAAACAAATTTTTTAACTATATCAGTGCTAGCTTCATTATATATATTACTTTTTACCGAGTGATAAGTGGAGATTTTTTCATTTCCACGAGTTAATAAAAGGCCGCACCATTCCTGTTGGATCACTCTGAAAACTGAGCCACTTAGGGAACACAGAAAATAGGTACAGTCCACTACTCCACAAAGAAAACAACAGTTTCCTAATGGCTAGGTTAGTTCCTTATTTTAGGGCGTCAGAAAGTTAACAAAAAATCCCACACTGGGGATACTGTTTTTCAAAGTCCACTGTTGTTGTTTTTTTTTGTTTTTTTTCCTACCACAGACGTGGCCACACATTTACAATGCTAACCAGCATATATAAATTTTTTCTGTCCTCCATGGACAGGGTTAGAGAAGTGTTAAACATATAGTTCAAGGGTTTATTGAACAATCAACCACAGAAGGTGATTCGGTGCTTTTAAAATGCTAAGCTAACCTACATACGTAAATCCACAGATTTACGT
>NC_091199.1:30724829-30827329 GCF_040958095.1 Procambarus clarkii
ATATTTCTTGATGCTTCTATATTGGAGCGGAGTCTTGAGGTGGGTAGAATATAGTTGTGCATTAATTGGCTGTTGATTGATGGTGTTGACTTCTTAATGTGTAGTGCCTCGCAGACGTCAAGCCGCCTGCTATCGCTGTATCTATCGATGATTTCTGTGTTGTTTACTAGGATTTCTCTGGCAATGGTTTGGTTGTGGGAAGAGATTATATGTTCCTTAAAGGAGCCCTGTTGCTTATGCATCGTTAAACACCTAGAAAGAGATGTTGTTGTCTTGCCTATATACTGTTTTTTTTTGGAGCTTACAGTCCCCAAGAGGGCATTTGAAGGCATAGACAACGTTGGTCTCTTTTAAAGCGTTCTGCTTTGTGTCTGGAGAGTTTCTCATGAGTAGGCTGGCCGTTTTTCTGGTTTTATAGTAAATCGTCAGATGTATCCTCTGATTTTTGTCTGTAGGGATAACGTTTCTATTAACAATATCTTTCAGGACCCTTTCCTCCGTTTTATGAGCTGAGGAAAAGAAGTTCCTGTAAAATAGTCTAATAGGGGGTATAGGTGTTGTGTTAGTTGTCTCTTCAGAGGTTGCATGGCGTTTCAGTTTCCTTCTTATGATTTCTTCGACGAAACCATTGGAGAAGCCGTTGTTGACTAGGACCTGCCTTACCCTACAGAGTTCTTCGTCGACTTGCTTCCATTCTGAGCTGTGGCTGAGAGCACGGTCGACATAAGCGTTAACAACACTCCTCTTGTACCTGTCTGGGCAGTCGCTGTTGGCATTTAGGCACATTCCTATGTTCGTTTCCTTAGTGTAGACTGCAGTGTGGAAACCTCCGCTCTTTTCCATGACTGTTACATCTAGAAAGGGCAGCTTCCCATCCTTTTCCATCTCGTAAGTGAAACGCAGCACGGAACTCTGCTCAAATGCCTCCTTCAGCTCCTGCAGATGTCTGGCATCAGGTACTGTGGTGTTTGTGTGTTAATGAGGAAGTCTTGGTTGTAGGGTTGATGTAAAGTCATGACTTGGTTACTGACTTTAATACTTAATATGATTACAAGACTAGTAGCTACCAAGCTTGGCTGGCGTCCTGTACGCTCTCCATTGTTTACCTCCCTCTCTGGCGTCTCAGCCGCCGCACATAGAAAACGGATGGTACCATTTTCTGTGAACATGACATCCCTCCTTTTCTTTAAAAAGAATGAATACAGGATGTCTACCATGCGTGTAGCACAAAGCATAGTTATTGACACAAAGTAAGTTATTAACATATCAAGAGATACTGCATACATTTAACATTAATTAAGCACACAAAGAATTTAAACAACTTAATCTTTTCCACAAAGGATTTCAATGTTAAAAATACATATGCAATGTTAAACAAACATGAAAGAAACAGTAATACAAAGTTACAAAATATTGAATGAGATATCTGCATTATTCAAACAATATTAAATTTAGTTTAGCATAATAAGTAAATACTTTTCATTACATAGGAACACAATTAATCATCAAATCGTGAAGGGCGTTTAACATGACGTTTAGGACGAGAGTCCTTAAATACAATAATATCCCTTGATGAATTGTTTATTGAGTTATAACTCATTTTTTCTTTTTCTTTTGCACGACTTTGCACTTCATCATTTTCTACACTAGTTGGAATCACTTTGAAATAAGCCATATTACGTGTTATACTATGATCTCTATTACTAGCTGTTACCATAGTTCCTTTTACACTAATCACTTTATATGGTTTTGTGTCATACAGCATATCTAGCTTTCCCTCTTTTTTCTTTTTAACGAGAACAGCATCTCCAACCTTTATGAATTGTTCCTTTGCACGTTGATCATGAGCAATTTTCATGTTGTCCTTGGCTAGTGCATCCTTCTGAGCGAGACGTTTATCCGTTACCTCGGCTGGCATGACGGGTAGTGCGATTCTCATAGGACGTCCAAATAAAAGTTCACCAGGTGACTAGCCCAGTGTTCCATGCGGTGTTGCACGGTAGTTCCTGAGAAAAGCATACATAGCTTGTTTCCAGGATCATCCTTCGGCATGAGCACAGTGTACCGCTTTCATGAGAGGTTGCATGAATCTCTCAACTTCTCCATTTGCTTGAGGATGTAGTGGCATCACACGGCGGTGTTTGAATCCAATATGCTCAGAGAAGTTGACGAAGTCTTGTCCATTGAATGGCGGTCCATTGTCTGTCTTGACAACTTCAGGAATGCCAAAGTTTGAAAAGATCTTGTCGAGTTTCGGGATGACGGCCTTTGCAGATGTGGAATTGATGATTTCTACTTCTGGATAACGTGAGTGATCATCAATGACTACCATCAAGTACTCTCCAGTTGGTAGCGGTCCGCAGAAGTCCATCGATACTTCCGTCCATGGTGCAGCAGGTAGTGGTGAAGGTTGTAGAGGTGTTGGTCTTGAAGTATCCACTGCAGCTTGGCAAGGGACACAGGCATCATGCATATCCTTTGCTTGACGATCAATGCCAGGAAACCACACCTTTTCTCGTAGCAACTGTTTGGTCCTAACAAGACCTTGATGTCCTTGATGTGCAAGCTTCAGAGCACGTTGCTGGAGAACAGCTGGAATAACGATACGAGTACCTCGCAGCACAGTGTCGCGTTGTTGCGTAACACTTAATTCTGTCTGGATGCGTTCAAGTGCTTTGAATGCATCTTGGTCAACTCCTGAGGGTGGGATGCGTGGAAACTTTTTCTTAGTCAATGCATCCACTGTTGCTTGCAGAGTTGGGTCCTCTAGGGTTGCAGTACGGATTTCATCAAGAGTAAGAGCCTTAGGGACTGCATCACAGGTTACAGAGTGTACATATTCCTCGGCAACTTGCTGATGCTTGGTGATGGTGAAACTGTTTGCAGGATGTCGACTGATGTAATCAGCGGGATTGCCTGCACCCGGCTTGTATTTCACCGTAAAGTTGTATGGTTGCAGACGAAGAGCCCATCTCTCAATGCGAGCTGGTGGTTTGGACTTTGGATTATTGAAGATGGTCTCCAACGGTTTGTGGTCAGTGACCATCGTGGTGAAGGGCGCACCAAGCAGATACACATTGAAGTGTTCACAGCCCCATACAAGAGCAAGAGCTTCCTTCTCTGTCTGACTGTATCGTTGCTCAACATCTGTGAGAGAACGGCTGGCGTAGGCAATTACTACTCTGGAATCTGGTTGACCAGGTTTGTGTTGGGCTAAAACAGCACCTAATCCAACAGGACTAGCATCCACCGTTAACTCAGTGTCCATTGATGGATCAAAGTATGCAGCAGACGCATTCTCTACTAGTGCATCTTTCACAGCATCAAATGCATTTTGCTCGATATCGCTCCAGTACCATGATGCATTTTTCTTCAGGAGCTCACGTAGAGGCTTCGTAATGGTAGCAAAATCTGGAATGAAGCGAGAACAGTAGTTTGCCATTCCCAGAAAACTATGTACTTCAGTGGACGTTGAAGGAGGTGCAGCATTCTTGATATCTGCAACTTTCTTAGGATCTGGAGACAGACCTTTGTCACTAAGTACATGTCCAAAGAATTCAATTTTATGTTGATTGAACTCACACTTTGCTCGGCTTAGCGTCAAATTCTTTTCTCGTAAGCGTTGCAATGTTGCACGAAGAGCTTTGTCGTGTTCAGCTTGGGTACGGCCATAAACAATGATGTCATCAGACATGTTGTCAGCATTAGGTATGTCTTGCAATACCTGGCTGATGATGTGCTGGAATACCTCGGCAGCACTGTTAATACCAAAACTCAGGCGCTTGTACCTATACAGTCCTCGATGTGTCGTAAACGTTGTGATGAAGCGACTCTCATCATCAAGTTCAAGCTGATGATAGCCCTTGTTTAAATCTAACTTGCTGAATACAGTTGCACCATTCAAGCGGTAGATCATATCATCTACAGTGGGTGTAGGATGGCGTTCACGCATTATTGCCTTGTTGGGAACACGCATGTCCACACAAATGCGTATCTCATCTGGATTCTTCGGCTTTGGTGGAGTGACAATTGGGCTTACCCATGGTGTTGGGCCTGTTACTGGTTCAATGATATCTAGTTCCATCAGCCTATCCAGTTCGGCATCGACTTTCTTGCGAGTATGGAATGGTTGTCGGCGATGTGGTTGGGCAACTGGAATTACATCTGGGTTGATATGCAGATGTACTTTGCTATCAGTATAACAACCTATGGATTTAAATCGATCAGAAAATTCAGCAACAATACCATCAACATTGTTTGCAGATTCCACTGCTACAGCATTAGAAAGCTGAAGTAGCCCCAATTTGGTTGAAGTCTTGTAACTGAGTAAAGACTCCTTTGCATTCCTAACAACATGGAATGTAGTAGTGAGCATTGCACTCTTTGACTTAATCTCTGCAGTGAAAGTTCCAATCACTGGCAAGGCTACCTTTGAAGCATAGGCAGTGGCTTTGCCATTATAGTTTTCTAGCTTTGGGAACTGTTTTTTAAATTTTTTATAGTGGCACTCAGCAATGGTGTCAATGTTTGATCCAGTGTCAATGAGAACTTTGAGACAAATACCAGCAATGTATACACATGTCTCTGGGTTGTTTGGAAGATCATTCCATTCTGTGATTGCTTGTACTCCATAAGTATAATCACATTCACTGTCATCTGAGACTGGTTGTAATGAAATGTTGTCTTGTACATTATTAACATTCTGGATATGAGGTGCAATATTGTGTTTACCACCTCGACCCCTATGACCTGATCCTCGTACAGTGCTTTTATTCATTGACTGGTTTCTTTAGTGCTGAACGACACATAGCACCAAAATGACCTAGTTTTCCACACTCATAGCACTTCTTACCTTGAGCAGGACAAACATTACCTTGGTGTGGGTAGTCTCCTCCACAATTGTAACATTTATTGTTGACACCCTCTGATGTGGGTCGTTGTGACTGCTTGAGCCTTGTTCCTTGACCCCAGTTGTGACGTGGTTCTCGACTAAATTTACTGTTAGGTTTGGCATATCTTCTTTGATTACGATGTCCTCCCTGAACTTTACATACCTCATCACTGTTAGTAACAGTTTCAGAACCGTTATTAGCACTGCACTCCATGACACGAGCATCACGTGCAGCATCTTCCATTCGACGAGCAATATCCAGTATCTTGGTAAGAGAACTTTCATCATCAACAAGTTCTAGAGCTCTTCGACGGAGACGTGTAGATGTGCATGTTTCAATTATTTGCTGTTTGATTTCTTTGTCAACATCAGCAAACTCACAATGGGCTGCTAAACCCTGCAGACGTGTGTGGTATTGATCCACAGTTTCATTAGAGAGTTGTTTTGCTCTCCTGAAATGCATAATTTCCATAGCAGTATTTTGCCTTGGTTTGAAATGCTCTGTTAGTTTGGCTTTGGCAGTGTCATAATCTTTGGCACCACCAGTGTCTTTCAGTGTATCAAAGATGTCACAAACTCTATCACCTGCATAATGAAGTAGAAAGGCACGCTTTCTTTCAGCACTTTTGATGTCAGAAACTATCAACAAATTTTCAAACCTTTTAAGCCATTTGACCCACCTCTGTGACAGGTTTGTCTGATCACAGTCAGGATCAAATGCAGGAAACTGAGGTATATTTGCCATTTTTTACTGAATAAATGTGAACTTATCACTTAAATGTTCCTCAGAATATTAAACACTTACTGCGCTGTATATGTTAGTCAAGAATTCACTGTAATTACTTTAATTTTGCAAAGCACACAAGCATTTTTAAGCAAAAGTTCACAACAGTGCACAATATAGCAGCAACTGACTTCTTACCTAGCCCTTGTGTACATGTGTTGTTCCTACTCACAGCAGCAGCACAGCAGTTTGTACAGCAGTTGGTACAGCAGCAGTTGGTTCAGTGTGATGAATTTTGTAGCACGAAGCGTCGTTTCGTAACCAAAACATCAGGTTTTGTACACATCAAAGCGTCGTTTCGTACATAACGTCGGCAGATTCCTCAGTACACAGTTTCTTCAGCACAGCTTGGGTAGCACACAGCTTGGGTAGCACATAGTTTGGGTAGCACACAGCTTGGGTAGCACACAGCATAGGTTAGCACACAGCATCGGTTAGCATACAGCATCGGGTATGGCGCTCACAGCTTCTCTTTCTCCTCCAGGCAGCATGCTTCTCCCTTGTGTTTGAAACTGAACAAATACCTGCGTTCACAGTTCATCCTCGTCGCCAATGTGGTGTTTGTGTGTTACTGAGGAAGTCTTGGTTGTAGGGTTGATGTAAAGTCATGATTTGGTTACTGACTTTAAAACTTAATATGATTACATGACTAGTAGCTACCAAGCTTGGCTGGCGTCCTGTACGCTCTCCATTGTTTACCTCCCTCTCTGGCGTCTCAGCCGCCGCACATAGAAAACGGATGGTACCATTTTCTGTGAACATGACAGGACTTTTTGCTCGATGGTACCCATGTAGAAGTTTGCAAACAGGACACCTAGGGGAGAACCCATGGCGACCCCATCTACTTGCTTATACATCTGCCCATCCGGGCTCAAGAAGGGTGCCTCTTTAATACAAGCTTGGAGTAGTTTCCTTAGAATATTTTCTGGTATGTCAAGAGGAGTACAGGCCGGATCACGATACACTCTGTCGGCTATCATCCCGATTGTCTCGTCCACAGGTACGTTGGGAAACAGTGATTCTACGTCCAACGAGGCTCTTATCCCTGTGGCCCGTGTGCCCCGCAGTAAGTCAACAAATTCCTTTGGAGACTTCAGGCTGACGGCGCAAGGGACATAAGGAGTCAGCAGGCCGTTGAGTCACTTCGCCAGTCTGTACGTGGGTGTGGGTATCTGGCTAATGATTGGCCGAAGTGGGTTTCCAGGCTTGTGTGTCTTGACATTTCCAGACGCATATCCAGGTTTATATTCCCCAATAATCTTTCGCAGGTGGAGTCCGGATTTCTTGGCGTTCACAGTTTCGATCAGTTTGTTGACCTTTGCTTTCAATTCGGCTGTAGTGTCCTTCGCTACCCTTTGGAATTTAGTTTGGTCAGAGAGTATGAGGTTCATTTTCGCCAGATATTCATCTTTTTTAAGAATGACGTATATTGGCGACTTGTCACCTCTCCTGACAACTAACTCCTTGTTCTCACGAAGGCTTTTAGCTGCCGCTTTGAGCTCAGGGGACAGTATGGTGCTTCTGTAATTGCCTCGATTCTTTCCTCCTTCCGCAATAAGTTCTGCTTGTAAGGTATCTTTGGCAGTGACCTTCTTTTGTGTCTCGAGGTCGAATATGTCGTCCAACAGAATTTCCAACTCCACTTTCCGGGCCATCTCACTCGGTCTGGACATAACATGACAGTTTATACCCAGATTTAGGAGAGTGACTTGGTCCTCAGTGAGGTTAATTCCTGCAAGGTTCAGGAAGCCATCTCTTGGTCGTGGAATTGCCATAGGTCCTCTATATAACGTTGTTAGTTTCTTGATAATCCTTGTTTCAGTGCTGAGGTGATGTCGGTCTGTGAGGATGTCGAGGTGTTGTTCTATGCGGGTACGGAGACTTTCGTCGATGTTGCTATTTCTCCATTCGTTTGTAGCATGAAGTAGTTGCGTTTCGTTGTCTTTGATTTCATTTTCTGCCTTGTATATCTGATCACGAATCAGATCCTGGCGATATTTTATCGTGAAGGCTTGATTCCTTGCTGCTGGGTCGTGCGTTTTAATATTAGTATATTTTGGTAGCAGTCTTTCCTGTAGACATATATTATTAAATATGACCGAAAAAGTAAGATTAATAATTCTAACACGAATTTTCTCTATCTTTCGTACGTTTCTTTTCACTGTTGGTAGTAATTCAAAAATCAATTCTCCAAAATTCATTTTTATTTCTAGTCTGACGTGACACTTGAGCGCGTTTTGTAAAACTTATTACATTTTCAAAGACTTTACTTTACACATCCGTCCTGCTGACTCCTTATGTCTACACTAAGGAAACGAACATAGGAATGTGCCTAAATGCCAACAGCGACTGCCCAGACAGGTACAAGAGGAGTGTTGTTAACGCTTATGTCGACCGTGCTCTCAGCCACAGCTCAGAATGGAAGCAAGTCGACGAAGAACTCTGTAGGGTAAGGCAGGTCCTAGTCAACAACGGCTTCTCCAATGGTTTCGTCGAAGAAATCATAAGAAGGAAAGTGAAACACCATGCAACCTCTGAAGAGACAACTAACACAACACCTATACCCCCTATTAGACTATTTTACAGGAACTTCTTTTCCACAGCTCATAAAACGGAGGAAAGGGTCCTGAAAGATATTGTTAATAGAAACGTTATCCCTACAGACAAAAATCAGAGGATACAACTGACGATTTACTATAAAACCAGAAAAACGGCCAGCCTACTCATGAGAAACTCTCCAGACACAAAGCAGAACGCTTTAAAAGACACCAACGTCGTCTATGCCTTCAAATGCCCTCTTGGGGACTGTAAGCTCCAAAAAACCCAGTATATAGGCAAGACAACAACATCTCTTTCTAGGCGTTTAACGATGCATAAGCAACAGGGCTCCATTAAGGAACATATAATCTCTTCCCACAACCAAACCATCGCCAGAGAAATCCTTGTAAACAACACAGAAATCATCGATAGATACAGTGATAGCAGGCGGCTTGACGTCTGCGAGGCACTAGAAGTCAACACCAGCAATCAACAGCCAATTAATGCACAACTATATTCTACCCACCTCAAGACTCCGCTCCAATATAGAAGCATCAAGAAATATGGACCAATAGGCTTTCTACAATCACTTCCATTCAATACCCATTGTTTCGTGTTCTGTCTTGTGTTTATGAATTTAATACCCTATTAATACCACCTCACCCCATCCACCTCACTCAAATGTAGATATAAACAAATCGAAGATGTGTAAGTTCTATTCAGTTGTGTATGTGTAAACTAAAGTCTTGGAAAATGTAATAAGTTTTACGAAATTCGCTCAAGTGTCGCGTCAGACTAGAAATAAAAATGAATTTTGGAGAATTGATTTTTGATTTACAGTGAAAAGAAACGTACGAAAGATCGAGGAAATTCGTGTTAGAATTATTAATCTTACTTTTTCGGTCATATTTAATAATATATGTCTACAGGAAAAACTGCTACCAAAATATACTAATATATATATATATATATATATATATATATATATATATATATATATATATATATATATATATATATATATATACATATATATATATATATATATACATATATATATATATATATATACATATATATATATATATGCATATATATATATATATATATATATATATATATATATATATATATATATATATATATATATATATATATATATATATATTATATATATATATATATATATATATATATATGCATTATATATATATACATATATAATATATATATATATATATATATATATATATATATATATATATATATATATATATATATATATATATATATATATATATATATATATATATATATATATATATATATATATATATATATATATATATATATATATATATATATACATAAATGGAAATGTTCGTTTGTTCAAAATCGATAATCTCCGAAAGTTCTTCACCGATTGCTTTGAAATTTTCACAGAATGTTCCATTTGCATCCGGCCAAGTTTTATATACATACTATATAGATGTCACGTCTGTGACGGAGAAAAACATGTTATTTTTTAAACTGTTTTTTCATGTATTTTTCATGTGTGGGAAATCTTCGAAACCTCTTTACCGATTGCTTTGTAATTTTGACACAACGTTGCATTCGAATAGGCGCCTGTTTTTCTATACCTACTTCATACATGCCTCACCTGTGACAGGAAAATACATTTTTTTTTTTTGAAATAGCACCCTCTGTTGGACGTTCTATTCGAATACATGAATAATTTTTTATACATTCTATCTAGATGTCACACCTGTAACAGGTAAAACATGCTTTAAAAGAACAGCACCATCTCTTGCATTTAATAGCAACACTTGTTATGCAAACTATGTTACGATTCCATTTCAATGTTTCTGATTGCTTTGACAAATTGAATTTTCATAGATTTCGATTTATTTTCATTTTGATAAAATTATTTTGTTTGACATTTTGTTGGAATTGAGTTGCGTTGCTTACCATACCGTTCATTTCGTAAGTATAAGTAGAGATGCCACATCTTTGACAGGTAAAAACATTCTTATTTTAAGACACAGCGCCATCTGTTGCACGTAAGAGCAACACCCCCTATACTAAATATTTTACAATTCCATTTCAATGTTTCTGATTTTATTGACAAATTGAATTTTCATAGATTTCAATTTATTTTCATTTTGATTAAATTATTTTGTGTGACATTGTGTTGGAATTGGGCTGTGTTGTTTACCATACCGTTCATTTTGTGAGTATACGAATAGATGCCACACCTGTGACAGGTAAAAACATGTTTTTTTTTTAAACAGCGCCATCTGTTGCACGTAGGAGCAACACACTGCTATAATAAATATGTTATGATTCTATTTCACTGTTCCAGATTTCATTGATAAATGGAATTTACATAGATTTCGATTCATTTTCATTTTGATTTAATTATAGTGAGTGACATTGAATTGGAATTGAGCTGTGTTGTTTACCGTACTGTTCATTTCCTGAGAATAGTTTGTTTTGAATTTTTTCATTGTTTTTCTTTTCGTTTTTTAACTGTTTTTGCTATATTTTATTGATGGAAACATCAGATCATTTGAGAATGCCTCGGACGAGGGAGTGGGGAATGGTAGGGAAGATGAGGGGATGGGAGTGGGGAATGGTAGGGGAGGACGATTGGATGGGAGTGGGGAATGGTAGGGGAGGACAAGAGGACGGGAGAGTGGGCGATGGTGGGGGAGGACGAGGGGACGGTGGAGTGGGGAATGGATAGGAGGACGATGGGACGCTGGCGTGGGGGATGGTAGGGAGGTCAAAGGGATGGGGAGGGAGGGGGTTATTAGTGGGGAGGACAAGGGGACGTGGTGGGTGGAATGGTGGGAGAGGACTAGGAGACAGGGGAAGGTTGGTGTGGCTCAGCCACGCACATGCGCTGCTGAGCCACAGCAGCGCATGGCTGGGTACAGCTAGTGTGTGTGTATATATATATATATATATATATATATATATATATATATATATATATATATATATATATATATATATATATATATATATATATATATATATATATATATATATATATGCGAACAAGCCTGAATGGTCCCCAGGACAATATGCAACTGAACGAGTTGCATATTGCAACTTAGTTATATATATATATATATATATATATATATATATATATATATATATATATATATATATATATATATATATATATATATATATATGCAAACAAGCCTGAATGGTCCCCAGGACAATATGCAACTGAAAACTCACACCCAAGAAGTGACTCGAACCCATACTCCCAGGAGCAACGCAACTGGTATGTACAAGACGCCTTAATCCACTTGACCATCACGACCGGACATAATGAGGTGATAGCCGAGGCTATTTGAACCACCCCACCGCCGGCACTCGGATAGACTCGTTCAGCTATGCCCAAGATTACTATCCGAGTGCCGGCGGTGGGGTGGTTCAAATAGCCTCGGCTATCACCTCATTATGTCCAGTCGTGATGGTCAAGTGGATTAAGGCGTCTTGTACATACCAATTGCGTTGCTCCTGGGAGTATGGGTTCGAGTCACTTCTGGGGTGTGAGTTTTCAGTTATATATATACATATATATATGTATATATATATATATATATATATATATATATATATATATATATATATATATATATATATATATATATATATATATATATATATATATTTGTTCTAATTTGAATATGAAATAACTGGAGCAATATTTTTCTACAGTTGAAACAATGAACATCAATTGAAGGAAACATTACAATGGTCTAATATTGGCAGGGTGACAACGGCCAAGGACTGTGCTGACCTGTACCGCCAGGGAGAGAGGCTGGATGGCGTCTACTTCATCAAACCTGACAGGTAATAGTATATCATCCAAACAATAGCAGGTTAACCATCCAGGTCGTGCCAAGTTAATTATCCAGGTTGTGCCAGGTTAACTATCCAGGTCGGGCCAGGTCAACCATCCAAGTTTAGTGAGATCAACCATGCAGGTCGACAATCCAGGTCATGTTAGGTCGACAGTACAGGCCGTGTCAGGTCGACAGTATAGGCCGTGTCAGGTTGACAGTACAGGCCGTGTCAGGTTGACAGTAAAGGTCGACAGTTCAGGTCATGCCAGATATACAATGCAGGTCATGCCAAGTCATCCATCCAGGTCATCCATCAAGGTCGTGCTAGGCCAACAATCAGTATCATGCCAGGTCAGTCATCAAGTTTGCGCCAGTTCAATCATTGAGGTCGTACCTGGTCATCCGTCAAGGTCGTGCTAGGCCAACAATCAATATCATCCCAGAAAACATAAAACGTTGTTTGACGTTTTTATTTGGTCTCAGAAAGGTGACTCTGTAACTATTTATATTAAGACGTCTTTTTAACATCAAATATGTGTGTGTGTGTTTTTTGTGAATGTATTCACCTAGTTGTATTTGTGGGGGATGTGCTCTGCTCTTTCGGCCTGCCTCTCAACTCTCAATCAATCAACTGTTAATAACTACCAACTATTTTTTTCCCCGCACTCACACACATACCCCCAGGAAGCAGCCTGTAACAGCTATCTAACTCCCAGGTACCTATGTACTGCTGGATAACAGGCGCCTCAGGGTGAAAGATAATTATCATTTTATTTCTGCCATCACCAGGGATCGAACCCGGACCCTTGGATTACGAGTACAGAGCGCTGTCCACTCAGCTATTAGGCCCCTCTCCTGATGTGTGTGCGTGTACTTACATAATTGTACTTACCTAATTTTGCTTGTGGGGGTTGAGCTCTGGCTCTTTGGTCCCGCCTCTCAACCGTCAATCAACAGGTGTACAGGTTCCTGAGCCTATTGGGCTCTATCATATCTACACTTGAAGCTGTGTATGGAGTCAGCCTCCACCACATCCCTTCCTAATGCATTCCATTTGTCTACTACTCTGACACTGAAAAATTCTTTCTAACGTCTCTATGGCTCATTTGAGCACTCAATTTCCACCTGTGTCCCCTAGTGCGTGTGCCCCTTGTGTTAAAAAGTCTGTCTTTATCTACCCTATCAATTCCTCTGAGAATCTTGTATGTGGTGATCAGGTCCCCTCTAACTCTTCTGTCTCCCAGTGACATGATGTTAATTCCCGTAGTCTCTCCTCGTAGCTCATACCCCTCAGTTCTGGTTCTAGTCTGGTGGCAAACCATTGAACCTTTTCCAGTTTAGTCTTATGCTTGACTAGATATGGACTCCATGCTGGAGCCGCATACTCCAGGATTGGTCTGACATATGTGGTATATAATGTTTTGAGAGATTCTTTACACAAGTTTCTAAAGGCCGTTCTCATGTTAGCCAACCTGGCATATGCCGCTCATGTTATCCTCCTGATATGAGCTTCAGGGGACATGTGTGGCGTGATATCAACCCCTAGGTCTTTCTCTCTCTCTGACTCTTGCAGGATTTCATCTCCCAAACTATACCTTGTATCTGGTCTCCTGCTCCCTACACCTATCTTCATTACATAACATTTGCGTGGGTTTAACTCTAACAAGCATTTGTTCGACTATTCCTGCAGCTTGTCCAGGTCTTCCTGAAGCCTCAAGCTGTCCTCCTCTGTCTTAATCCTTCTCATAAGTTTGGCGTCGTCAGCAAACATTGAAAGGAATGAGTCTATACCCTCTGGGAGATCATTTTGAGCCCTACAGAACCCTGTAGGACTCCACTGGTGACTTCACGCCAATCTGAGGTCTCACCCCTGACTGTAACTCTCTGCTTCCTATTGCTTAGATTCTCCCTTATCCACTGGAGCGCCCTGCCAGTTACTCCTGCCTGTTTTTCCAGCTTATGCATCAGCCTTATATGGGGTACTGTGTCAAAGGCTTTCCGACAGTCCAAATAAATGTAGTCCGCAGATGTATGGATCTGTTTGTGTACTCACCAAATTGTACTCACCTATTTGTGCTTGTGGGGTTTGAGCTCTGGCTCTTTAGTCCCGCCTCTCAACCAGGGGACGTGTGTGTGTGTGTGTGTGTGTGTGTGTGTGTGTGTGTGTGTGTGTGTGTGTGTGTGTGTGTGTGTGTGTGTGTGTGTGTGTGTGTGTGTGTGTGTGTGTGTAGTCACCTAGTTGCATTCACCAAGTTGTCCTTTTGGGGGTTGAGCTCTGCTCCTTTGGCCCGCCTCTCAACTGTCACTAACTACTACTATTTTTTTAACACACACACACACACACACTCAGGAAGTAGCCCATAACAGCTGTCTAACTCCCGGGCACCTATTTACTGCTAGGTAACATGGGTATAATTGTGAAAAAAACGAAATTACGTGCCCAGCGTGCTGTCCACTCAGCCACCAATGCCCTTCGATGTGTGTGTGTGTGTGTGTGTGTGTACTCACCTAGTTGTGTTTGCAGGGGTTGAGCTCTGGCTCTTTGGTCCCGCCTCTCAACCGTCAATCAACAGGTGTACAGATTCCTGAGCCTATTGGGCTCTATCATATCTACACTTGAAACTGTGTATGGAGTCAGCCTCCACCACATCACCCCCTAATGCATTCCATTTGTCATGGGAGACCAAATTTGCCGAAATCATGGGCAATTTCGAACTCTTCCAAGGCCTTGTGCGTGTTCCCCTTGTGTTAAATAGACTGTCTTTATCTACCCTATCAATTCCCTTCAGAATCTTGATTGTGGTGATCATGTCCCCCCTTACTCCTCTGTCTTTAATTCCCGTGAGGTTTAATTCCCGCGAAGTGAGGTTTAATTCCCGTAGTCTCTCCTCATAGCTCATACCTCTCAGCTCGGGTACTAGTCTGGTGGCAAACCTTTGAACCTTTTCCAGTTTAGTCTTATCCTTGACTAGATATGGACTCCATGCTGGGGCTGCATACTCCAGGATTGGCCTGACATATGTGGTATACAAAGTTCTGAATGATTCTTTACACAAGTTTCTGAATGTCGTTCGTATGTTGGCCAGCCTGGCATATGCCGCTGATGTTATCCGCTTGATATCTGCTGCAGGAGACAGGTCTGGCGTGATATCAAACCCCAAGTCTTTTTCCTTCTCTGACTCCTGAAGAATTTCCTCTCCCAGATGATACCTTGTATCTGGCCTCCTGCTCCCTACACCTATCTTCATTACATTACATTTGGTTGGGATAAACTCTAACAATCATTGGTTAGACCATTCCTTCAGCTTGTCTAGGTCTTCTTGAAGCCTCAAACAGTCCTCTTCTGTTTTAATCCTTCTCATAATTTTAGCATCGTCCGCAAACATTGAGAGAAATGAATCGATACCCTCCGGGAGATCATTTACATATATCAGAAACAAGATAGGACCGAGTACAGAGCCCTGTGGGACTCCACTGGTGACTTCACGCCAATCGGAGGTCTCACTCCCTCACCGTAATTCTCTGCTTCCTATTGCTTATGTACTCCCTTATCCACTGGAGCACCTTACCAGCTACACCTACCTGTCTCTCCAGCTTATGTGCCAGCCTCTTATGCGGTACTGTGTCAAAGGCTTTCCGACAATCCAAGAAAATGCAGTCCGCCCAGCCCTCTCTTTCTTGCTTAATGTTTGTCACCTGATCGTAGAATTCTATCAAGCCTGTAAGGCAAGATTTACCCTCCCTGAACCCATGTTGGTGATTTGTCACGAAGTCCCTTCTCTCCAGATGTGTTACCAGGTTTTTTCTCACGATCTTATCCATCACCTTGCATGGTATACAAGTCAAGGACACTGGCCTGTAGTTCAGTGCCTCTTGCCTGTCACCCTTTTTGTATATTGGGACCACATTCGCCGTCTTCCATATTTCTTGTAGGTCTCCCGTCTCCAGTGACTTACTATACACTATGGAGAGTGGCAAGCAAAGTGCCTCTGCACACTCTTTCAGTATCCATGGTGAGATCCCATCTGGACCAACAGCCTTTCTAACATCCAGATCCATCAGGTGTCTCTTGACCTCCTCTCTCGTAATTTCGAACTCTTCCAAGGCCGCCTGGTTTACCTCCCTTTCTCCTTGCACAGTGACCTCACCTTGTTCTATTGTGAAGACCTCCTGGAACCTCTTGTTGAGTTCTTCACACACCTCTCTGTCATTCTCTGTATACCTGTCCTCGCCTGTTCGAAGTTTCAATACCTGTTCTTTCACTGTTGTTTTCCTTCTGATGTGACTGTGGAGTAGCTTTGGTTCGGTCTTGGCTTTGTTTGCTATATCATTTTCAAAACTTTTCTCTGCTTCTCTTCTCACCCTGACGTACTCATTCCTAGTTCTCTGGTATCTCTCTCTGCTTTCTGGTGTTCTGTTATTCCGGAAGTTCCTCCACGCCCTTTTGTTCAGTTTCTTCGCTTCCATACATGCCCTATTATACCATTGATTCTTCTGTTGCTTCTCGGATTTTTCCCTTTGGGCCGGGATGAACCTGTTTACTGCCTCCTGACACTTTTGGGTAACATAGTCCATCATACCCTGTACAGACTTATCTCTGAGGTCTGTGTTCCAAGGTATTTCACTTAGGAAACTTCTCATCTGTTCATAATTCCCCTTTCAGTATGCCAGCCTTTTGATTCCTAGTTCTTTTTTGGGGGAGATAAGTCCTAGCTCTACCAGGTACTCAAAGTTCAATACACTGTGGTCACTCATTTCCAAGGGCGCTTCCATCTTAACTTCCCTTATATCCCACTCATTTAGGGTAAATATCAAATCAAGCATTGCTGGTTCATCTTCTCCTCTCATTCTTCTTGGTTCTTTGATGTGCTTGCTTAGAAAGTTTCTTGTTGCCACGTCCAGCAGCTTAGCTCTCCATGTTTCTGGTCCTCCATGCGGGTCTCTGTTCTTCCAATCTATCTTTCCATGGTTGAAGTCTCCCATAATAAGTAGTCCAGATCCATTCCTGCTAGCAACAGAAGCTGCCCTTTCTATTATGTTAATGGTGGCCATGTTGTTTCTATCATATTCCTGTCTAGGTCTTCTGTCATTTGGTGGTGGATTATATATGACTACGACTATAATTTTTTTCCCTCCATTTGTTATGGTACCTGCTATGTAGTCACTGAAACCTTCACAGCCCTGAATATCCATCTCCTCAAAATCCCAGCCTTTTCTTACCAGCAGAGCTACACCACCCCCACCTCTTCCTTCCCTCTCTTTCCTCATAACATAATAGTCCTGTGGGAACACTGCGTTTGTTATCGTTTTCGTGAGCTTTGTTTCTGTGAGGGCTATTTTGTCTGGGTTTTCCTCTAGTACCCGTTCTCCAAGCTCATTTGCTATATTTGTAATTCCATCTATGTTAGTGTACATTGCTTTGTGGCTCACTTTCTTCTGTCCCTTCTCAAATCGCCTCCTTGGTGAGTGTTCTGCTGGTGTGGGAGGCTGTTTCATGGGTGTGAGGACCTATGAGGTGGATAACAGGGTCTCAGAGGATACTGGGATGAGGGGCGGGGATCTATTGAAGGGGGAGGGCCAGGGAGGGTATGGGGTGAAAGGGGAGGGAGGACGGGAAGGAAAGGGGGGGGAGGGAGGACTCGGGAGGAGGGGAGGGGTAGAAGGGTGGGGATTGGGTGTGGGGGGAGGGAGATTTGGCTGATCATTTGAGTGGGGGCAGGGAGGGTTTGGGGTAGGGGGTTTTTTTATGCAGAGGAGGGTGGCGGGGTTGTCCTCCCTTCTGGTATTACTGGGTAGCTGGTTGTGGGTTCCCCCCTCGCCTCTGGGGGTGTTGTGTTGGGAGCTGTGACTTCCTGGTTTTCCCCTCTCGCCCTGCGCCTCTTCCTTGTTTCTGCCGCCACGGCTCTCTCCTCCCTTGTCATGTCTCTCTGGAGGAATACATTTTTGAATTTTCCCACGTTTTTTAGGGAGCTCTTCCTTGATAGGATCTTCTCCTTTGTGCTCTCATTTGCAAACACTATCTTTATCATTCGGTCTCGGTCTTTGTTGTACCAACCTAGCCTGAAAACCTTCTCAATGCTTTGCTCAGCCCCTTCCATGTCTAGTGCCTTTAGTACTTCATTCACTGCTGCTTTGTCCTATTCATTCCACTCTGTCCTATTAGAGACTTCCTGATCTTTAATACCCACAGCAACCACTGATCTGTTCCTTTTCAGCAGTTGGCTAGTGGAGTGTGCCGCCTCCTGTGAGGTGGCTGCTTTCATGGCCACCTCCATCACTGCAGTCATTACTTCAGTATTTTTTTGTAGTATTTCCGCAAATGTTGCTTTTATTGTGGCATTCTCATCCAAAAAACTATTACCACCTTCTCCCTGGATAGTTTTCTGAGTCTCAGCCTCGATACCATTCTCTTTGAGGGCTCTAATCTCCTTCTTTGCTGCTGTCAGCTCTCTTTTCAGGTTGCTTATTTCGTTCTTCATTTCCTGCATCATTTCTTGCATCTCACTCTTGATGTCCTCCAGAAACTGGGCGAACATTTCCTTCATTTCGTCACCTTGACTCTTCCCTGTTCCCCTGGTACCTCTGGCTGCCATGCTTGCCCCTGTTCCTATAGTTGTGCCGTAATAGGATTTGTCAGGAGGGCAGAGCGGGATGGGGGAGGGAGAGAGAGAGGAAGAGAGAGAGAAAGAGAGAGAGAGAAAGGGAGTGATAAAGGGAGAGATAAATGGGTGGGTGGGGGCGATCCGACCCTTCCACTGAAGTGAGAAGAAAGTAGAATACGAGGAGATGGAGAGAGAGGCGGGAGGGAGAGAGAGAGGGAGAGAGAGGAGAGGGAGAGAGATGGAGAGGGAGAGAGGGGGGGAGGTGTGTGTGTGTGTGTATGTGTGTATGTGTGTGTGTGTGTATGTGTGTGTGTGTGTGTGAGTGTATGTGTGTGTGTGTGTGTGTGTGTGTGTGTGTGTGTGTGTGTGTGTGTGTGTGTGTATGTGTGTGTGTGTGTGTGTGTGTGTGGGCAGAGAGGGAGGGGGAAGGAAAGAGAGGGAGGTAGGGAGAGAGAGAGAGAGAGAGAGGGGGGGTGGAGAGGCAGAGAGAGTGGGAGAGAGAGAGAGTGGGAGAGAGAGAGAGAGTGGGAGAGAGAGAGAGAGTGGGAGAGAGAGTGGGAGAGAGGGAGTGGGAGAGGGAGAGAGGGTCCCTGTGTGTGTGTGTACTCACCTAATTGTCCTTGCGGGGGTTGAGCTTTGGCTCTTTGGGCCCATCTCTCAACTGTCAATCAACTGGTGTACAGATTCCTGAGCCTATTGGGCTCAATTATATCTACATTTAAAACTGTGTATGGAGTCAGCCTCCACCACATCTCTGCCTAATGCATTCCACCTGTTAACTACTCTGACACTGAAAAAGTTCTTTCTAACGTCCCTGTGGCTCATTTGGGTACTCAGTTTCCACCTATGTCCCCTTGTTCACGTACCGCCAGTGTTGAATAGTTTATCCTTGTCTACCCTGTCAATTCTCCTGAGGATCTTGTAGGTAGTGATCATATCTCCCCCTCACTCTTCTGTCTTCTAGTGTCGTAAGGTGTATTTCCCGCAGTCTTTCCTCGTAACTCATGCCTCTTAGTTCTGGGACCAGTCTAGTGGCATACCTCTGAAATTTTTCCAGCTTCGTCTTGTGCTTGACAAGGTGCGGACTCCATGCTGGGGCCGCATACTCCAGGATTGGTCTTACATATGTGGTGTACAAGATTCTAAACGATTCCTTACACAGGTTCCTGAAGGCTGTTCTAATGTTAGCCTGCCTTGCTTATGCCGCAGACGTAATTCTTTTGATGTGGGCTTCAGGAGACAGGTTTGGTGTGATATCAATTCCTAGATCTTTCTCTCTTTCCGTTTCATTAAGTACTTCATCTGCTATTCTGTATCTTGTGTCTGGCCTCCTGTTTCCACCGCCTAGTTTCATTACTTTGCATTTACTCGGGTTAAACTTTAACAGCCATTTGTTGGACCATTCATTCAGTTTGTCTAGGTCATCCTGTAGCCTTCTACTATCATCCTCTGTTTCAATCCTCCTCATAATTTTTGCATCATCAGCAAACATTGAGAGAAACGATTCTATACCCTCTGGGAGATCATTTACATATATCAGAAACAGTATTGGTCCAAGGACTGACCCCTACAGGACTCCACTTGTGACGTCACGCCAATCCGAGACCTCACCCCTCACAGTGACTCTTTGTCTTCTGTTACTTACGTACTCCCGTGTCCAACGGAATACCTTCCCTTTCACTCCAGCCTGTATCTCCAGCTTTCTCACTAGCCTCTTATGTGGTACTGTATCAAAGGCTTTTTGACAATCCAAAAATATGCAGTCTGCCCAGCCCTCTCTTTCTTGCCTGATTTTTGTTGCCTGGTCGTAGAACTCAATTAGCCCTATGAGGCAGGACTTGCCATCCCTGAACCCATGTTGATGCTGTGTTACAAAGTTCTTTCGCTCCAGATGTTCCACTAGCTTTCTTCGCATAATCTTCTCCATCAGCTTGCATGGTATGCAGGTTAAGGACACTGGCCTGTAGTTCAGTGCCGCCTGCCTATCTCCTTTCTTGTATATTGGAACTACATAAGCTGCCTTCCAAATTTTTGGCAGTTCCCCTGTTTCCAGTGATT
This sequence comes from Procambarus clarkii, assembly GCF_040958095.1. Classification (NCBI taxonomy): domain Eukaryota; kingdom Metazoa; phylum Arthropoda; class Malacostraca; order Decapoda; family Cambaridae; genus Procambarus; species Procambarus clarkii. The sequence continues at coordinate 30,745,572 of NC_091199.1, forward strand.
TGTTATACACTATGGAGAGTGGCAGGCACAGTGCTTCTGCTCCTTACCTTAGTATCCAAGGGGAGATTCCATCTGGGCCTATAGCCTTTGTCACATGCAACTCTAGTAAACACTTCTTTACTTCCCCACTGGTAATCTCAAACTCTTCCAGTGGTTCCAGGTTAACTATTCCCTCTTTTATCTCTGGAATCTCTCCTTGCTCTTCGGTGAAGACCTCCTGGAACTTCTTATTCAGTTCCTCACAAACTTCCATGTCGTTTGTAGTGAATCAATCTGCCCCTATCCTTATATTCATTACCTGTTCCTTTACTGTTGTTTTTCTCCAGATGTTACTATGCAGCAACTTGGGTTGAGTCTTTGCCTTGTTTGCGATGTCATTTTCGTATTGTCTTTCTGCCTCTCTTCTCATCCTGACATATTCATTCCGGGCATTCTGGTATCTTTCTCTGCTCTCAAGTGTCCTGTTATTCCTATAGTTTCTCCGTGCCCTATTACTTTGCTGTTTAGCTAGCCCACATCTCTGATTAAATCATGGGCTTCTCATCTTCATTTCATTGCTTTCCTTTTGGACTGGGACAAACTTGTTTGCTGCTTCCTTGCACTTGTGCGTGATGAAGTCCATCATGTCTACGGCCGTCTTTCCCCTGAGCTCTGTTTCCCATGTTATATCTGTTAGGAATTTTCTTAACACCTCATAGTTTCCCTTTTGGAATGCCAGTTTTTTGTTTTCAGTACCCCTCCTCGAGTTCAATAACCCTTCCTAACCAGATACTCAAACGCCAGTACACTGTGGTCGCTCATTCCTACTGGGGCCTCATAGCCGATTTTCCTTATGTCGGAGTCGATCAGAGTGAAGACTAGGTCGAGTCTCGCTGGTTCATCGTTTCCTCTCATCCTAGTGGGTTCCCTGACATGTTGGCTTAGATAGTTTCTTGTCGCCACCTCCATTAGTTTAGCTCTCCATGTATCCTCTCCTCCATGCGGTTCCTTGTTCTCCCAGCATATCTTTCCGTGATTGAAGTCTTCTATGATGAGCAGATGGGATCTATTTCTACAGGCAGTAGAGGCTGCCTTCTCAATTATAGTGTTAACTGCCATGTTGTTGTTGTAATTCTCTTACCTTGGTCTTCTGTTATTTGGTGGAGGGTTATATATAACTACTACTACTACTTTTGGTCCTCCCAATGATATGGTGCCTGTTACGTAGTTTCTGAAACCATTGCAGCCCGGGATGACCATCTCCTTGAAGCTCCATTCCTTTCTCATTAGTAGGGCCACTCCACCTCTTCCCCGTCCTTCCCTCTCTTTCCTTATTACAGTGTAGTTCTGGGGAAACACTGCATTCGTTATGATACCTGAGAGTTTTGTTTCTGTGAGTCTGATTACATCTGGGTTCACTTCTTGTGTTCTTTCCCGTAGTTCACTTGCCTTGCTGGTGATCCCATCTATGTTCGAGTACATCACATTGAAGCTGACTCTCTTCTGTCCTTTCTCAGATCTTGTACTCACCTATTTGTACTCACCTATTTGTGCTTGCAGGATCGAGCATTGACTCTTGGATCCGACCTTTCCAGCTATCGGTTGTTTACAGCAATGACTCCTGTCCCATTTCCCTATCATACCTAATTTTAAAAGTATGAATAGAGTTTTCTTCCACAACCTGTTCCCCAAGTGCACTCCATTTTTCCATTACTCTCACGCAGAAAGAAAACTTCCTAACATCTCTGTGACTCATCTGAGTTTCCAGTTTCCACCCATGTTCCCTCGTTCTGTTATTATTACGTGTGAACATTTCATCTATTTCCACTTTGTCAATTCCCCTGAGTATTTTATATGTCCCTATCATATCTTCTCTCTCCCTTCTTTTCTCTAGTGTCGTAATGTTCAGTTCCTTCAGACGCTCTTCATATCCCACCCCTCGTAACTCTGGGACAAGCCTCGTCGCAAACCTCTGAACCTTCTACAGTTTCCTTATGTGTTTCTTCAGGTGGAGGCTCCATGATGGCGCGGTATACTCGAAGACGGGTCTCACGTAGGTAGTGTAAAGCGCCCTAAAAGCCTCCTCATTTAGGTTTCTGGATGAAGTTCTAATTTTCGCCAGTGTAGAGTACGCTGCTGTCGTTATCTTATTTATATTTGCCTCAGGAGTTAGGTTAGGAGTCACATCCACTCCCAGGTCTCTTTCTCGAATCGTTACAGGTAGGCAGTTCCCCTTCATTGTGTACTGTCCTTTTGGTCTTCTATCACCTGATCCCATTTCCATAACTTTACATTTACTGGTGTTAAACGCCAGTAGCCATTTCCCTGACCATCTCTGCAACCTATTTAAGTCCTCTTGGAGGATCCTACAATCCTCGTCTGTCACAACTCTTCTCATTAATTTTGCGTCATCCGCAAACATTGACATGTATGATTCCACTCCTGTAAACATATCATTTACGTAAATTAGAAAGAGGATTGGTCCCAGCACCGATCCTTGAGGTACTCCACTTGTTACTGTTCGCCAGTCCGACTTCTCGCCCTTTACCATTACCCTCTGGCTCCTTCCTGTTAGGTAGTTCTTCACCCATGAAAGGGCCTTTCCGCCTACTCCTGCCTGCCTCTCAAGTTTGTATAGCAGTCTCATGTGCGGTACTGTATCAAAGGCCTTTTGGCAGTCAAGAAATATGCAGTCTGCCCAGCCTTCTCTGTCCTGCCTTATCCTGTGTGTGTGTGTGTGTGTGTGTGTGTGTGTGTGTGTGTGTGTGTGTGTGTGTGTGTGTATGTGTGTGTGTGTGTACTCACCTAGTTGTGCTTGCGGGGGTTGAGCTCTGGCTCTTTGGTCCCGCCTCTCAACTGTCAATCAACAGGTGTACAGGTTCCTGAGCCTATTGGGCTCTATCATATCTACACTTGAAACTGTGTATGGAGTCAGCCTCCACCACATCACTTCCTAATGCATTCCATTTGTCAACCACTCTGACACTAAAAAAGTTCTTTCTAATATCTCTGTGGCTCATTTGGGCACTCAGTTTCCACCTGTGTCCCTTAGTGCGTGTGCCCCTTGTGTTAAACAGCCTGTCTTTATCAACCCTGTCAATTCCCTTGAGGATCTTGAATGTGGTGATCATGTCCCCCCTAACTCTTCTGTCTTCCAACGAAGTGAGGTTTAATTCCCGTAGTCTCTCCTCGTAGCTCATACCTCTCAGCTCGGGTACTAGTCAGGTGGCAAACCTTTGAACCTTTTCCATTTTAGTCTGTGTGTGTGTGTGTGTGTGTGTGTGTGTGTGTGTGTGTGTGTGTGTGTGTGTGTGTGTGTGTGTGTGTGTGTGTGTGTGTGTGTGTGAGTGTGTGTGTGTGTGTGTGTGTTTACTAGTTGTGTGTTTACTAGTTGTGTTTTTGCGGGGGTTGAGCTTTGCTCTTTCGGCCCGCCTCTCAACTGTCAATCAACTGTTTACTAACTACTACTTTTTTTTCTTTTTTTTCCCACACCACACACACACACACCCCAGGAAGCAGCCCGTGACAGCTGACTAACTCCCAGGTACCTATTTACTGCTAGGTAACAGGGGCACTTAGGGTGAAAGAAACTTTGCCCATTTGTTTCTGCCTCGTGTGTGTGTGTGTGTGTGTGTGTGCGTGTGTGCGTGTGTGTGTGTGTATGTACTAATCTAGTTGTACTCACCTAGTTGTGCTTTTCGGGGTTGAGCTCTAGCTCTTTGGTCCCGCCTCTTAATTGTTAATCAACTGGTGTACAGATTCCTGAGCCTACTGGGCTCCAACATATCTACATTTGAAACTGTGTATGGAGTCAGCCTTCACCACATCACTACTTAATGCATACCGTTTGTTAACTACTCTGACACTGAAAAAAAAATTTCTAATGTCTCTGTGTCTCATTTGGGTTCTAAGTTTCCACCTGTGTCCCCTTGTTCGTGTTCCACCCGTGCTAATGATCTGTCTTTGTCTACCCTGTCAATTCCCCTGAGAATTTTGTAGGTGGTTATCATGTCTCCCCTTACTCTTCTGTTTTCCAGGGATGTGACGTTCAGCTCCTTTAGCCATTCCTCGTAGCTCATACCTCTCAGTTCCGGGACGACTCTGGTGGCATACCTCTGAATCTTCTCTCACTTTCTCTTGTGTTTAACTATGAATGGATTCCAGGCTGGAGCTGTATATTCCAGGAATTGTCTGTTATAAGTAGTATACAGGCCCTGAACGATTCCTTACACAAGTTTCTAAAGGCAGGTCTTATTTTGGCCAACTTAGCATATGCCACTGATGATATCCTTTGGTGTGGGCCTCTGGGGACAGGTTCGGCGTGATATTAACTCCCAGATCTTTCTCTCTATTTGACTCATGCAGTATTTCACCTCCCAGATGGCACCTTGTGTTCAGCCTTCTGCTCCCTTCGCTTAATTTCATTACTTTACACTTTCCTGAATTGAACTTTTGTAGCCATTTTCTAGACCGTTCCTTCAGTTTTTACCAGGTCGTCCTGTAGTCTCTGTCTATCTTCATCTATCTATCATCTATCTCTGTCTATCTCTGATTCTTCTCATAATTTTTCTGTCATCAGCAAACACTGAGAGGAATGAATCTATACCCTCTGGAAGTTCGTTTACATAAATTAGAGACAGGATGGGTCCAAGTACAGAGTCCTGTTGGACTCCGCTGGTGACATCGTCCCACTCTGATGTCTCCCACCTCACAGTTACTCGCTGTTTCCTGTTGCTTAGATACTCTCTTGTCCTCTGGAGCACTTACACTTTTACTCCAGCCTGTTGCTCCAACTTTTCTATCAGCCTTTTATGGGGTACTGTGTCAAAGGCTTCCTGACAGTTTTAGAAAATGCAGTCTGTCCACCCTTCTCTTTCTTGCCTAATTTTTATTGCTTGGTCATAGAATTCTATTAAACCCGTGAGGCACGATTTACAATCTCTGAACCCCTGCTGGTGGTGTGTTACAAAGCTATTGACCTACAAATACTCTTCGAGCCTTTTCCTCACGATCTTCTACATCACCTTGCATGGTATACAAGTTAGGGGAAACTGGCCTGTAGTTCAGTGCCTCTTGCCAATGTGTGTATATGTGTTTGTGTGTGATAAAGGTCCTATGTAACCTATAGAGGATAAACCAATGCCCAAGAGACCTAGTAGGTAGGCATTGTTGTATGTGTTGTGTGTGGGGAAGTTGGTTGCGCCGGGGCCTGGGAGTGTAGTACGAGTACTGCCAGACCCTGTGATCAACGGTTGGTAGGGGAGGCGGTGCCGGCAGTCACAGTCACTTCTGGATTGCCATAGTCCTCACAGGATCGTCTCCCCAGTCTGCCCATGGGAATACCACTTGATAACCATCTCGCTCTCTTCTCTCTCTCTCTCTCTCGATCTCTCATCTCGTCTCTCTCTCCTCTCCTCCTCTCTCCTCTCTCTCAGTCTCCTCTCTCACTTCTCCCGCTCTCTCGTATATCCTCTCCATGCTGCTCTTCCCGTCTCTCGAATCTCTCGTCTCTCCTCCTCATCTCCTCTTCAAGTCTCTCGTTCTCTCGTCATCTCTCCTCGCTCCTGATCTCTCTCTCCTCCTCTCCTCTCTCTCTCTCTCTCTCTCCTCTCTCTCTCTCTCTCTCTCTCTCTCTCTCTCTCTCTCTCTCTCTCTCTCTCTCTCTCTCTCTCTCTCTCTCCTCTCTCTCTCTCTCTCTCTCCTCTCTCTCTCTCTCTCTCTCTCTCTCTCTCTCTCTCTCTCTCTCTCTCTCTCTCTCTCTCTCTCTCTCTCTCTCTCTCTCTCTCTCTCTCTCTCTCTCTCTCTCTCTCTCGCTCTCTCTCTCTCTCTCTCTCTCTCTCTCTCTCTCTCTCTCTCTCTCTCTCTCTCTCTCTCTCTCTCTCGCTCTCTCTCTCTCTCTCTCTCTCTCTCTCTCTCTCTCTCTCTCGCTCTCTCTCTCTCTCTCTCTCTCTCTCTCTCTCTCTCTCTCTCTCTCTCTCTCTCTCTCTCTCTCTCTCTCTCTCTCTCTCTCTCTCTCTCTCTCTCTCTCTCTCTCTCTCTCTCTCTCTCTCTCTCTCTCCTCTCTCTCACTGTCTCTTTTCTCCTATCTCTGTCGCTATCTTTCTAAATGCAATGAAGATTATTATACCTAATAAATCCAATAATTAATAATTAGAATTATTAGTTATTTGGATTTATTGGTAACACACCCCAAGTGAACCTTGGGCTGTCAGTCCAGTGTCAAATCTGTAGGAGTAGCAACACTTTGGCAACAAGCAGAGAAGGCAGGTGGGAAAGGAATTCCTGGAACTTTTTGTCTGGCAGGCAAGACTCAGGGTAAGTCATTGTTAAAAGGTAAGCCTGGGTCTTCCTTTACTCCTCCATGGGTCTAGGCCGGAATTGCTAATTACAGTTTCCCCGTGGTTGATTGAAGGGACTCCCAGGGTGAATCAGTGGTGCCCCCAGTGGTTGGAGCGAAGACCTGCGGTGGTGGGTATTACTGGTCCTCTTCTGTGGGGCAAAGTTGAATCTGTGGAGTCACGTGATTGGAGAGACTGAGTACTGTCTCCTGAACCCCGTAGCAGCCCCTATGCTAGCATAGCTCCCAGCCCCCCCCCCTCACCCCCCTGTGACAAGAATTGGCGACCTTTGCCAGGATACATTCGTCAAAATACAGTGTTGCTAGGATACGTTCATCGAGGTACAGTGTTGCCAGGATACGTTGGTCGGGCAACAGTGTTGCCCAGAGTTCAGGACATTGTTGCCAAAATTCGCGGACAGTGTTGCCAGGGTACGAATACAGTGTTGCCAGTGAATTTAGTGATAGCATTACCCAACCCGCTAAGGGAGTGAAACATTGAAATTAGCACCCACTAATTTGTCTGTGCTGTCGTGTATGGCTCGATAATATAGAGAGGGAGGAGGATACTGTAAAGAAATTTATTGGGATGGGGGATGAGAAAATTTTGGAGGAGTGTACCTAAGCTCAGCTCCAACAAGTGGCAAACAACTTTGGGATCAGAGTGAGGACGACTAAGGTAGCGGAACATAGGATAGAGATCATGGCACAGTACATAGCTCGAGAGGAGACGATGGGAGTAGAGCCATGCCAAGAGGAGCCATCCCAAAGTGGGCCGTCCCCAGTAGAGTCGTCCCAAGCACCTACCAGTGTGGCTAGAACTTGCAGTGAACGTGGAAGCAGTTGGGGATCCAATAGTAGCCGGAAGAGCAGTGCAGCTGGAGATAATACGAATGCAATTAGAGGCGCAACTGCGTCGAGAGGAGAGAGAAGCACGTTAGTACAGAGTAGATTGACTGGTGAGGCCAGAGAGACATATAACATGTTGGACATCGAGGAGAGTGTGCCATATACGTACACAATCAAGAAAGCGGTGCTCCACTCATATAGACTAACCCCGGAGGTTTACAGGAAACGCTTCCGTGATTGCACGAGGGCATCAGGAAGGTCATATGCTGAGACTGCTCGTGACATGGAGCGCAAGTTTCTACGATGGCTGAAGGCCGAAGAGGTAGAGACGATGGAGAAGCTGAAACAGTTGATTGTGATGGAAAAATTCATGCCCATGCTCCATTCCGGAACTCAAGGTCAGAGTGAAGGAGGCAGGAATAAAGGACCTTAAAGGTACAGCGAACCAAGCTGGAGGAGACACTGCATCTTAGAAGGAAGGGACCGTCCAGACAATCGCCTTACACCATGTCTGGAGGGAACTTTAAGAGTTCAGGAGCAAGGACGGGCTGGAACTCTCCCAAGGGTAGTTTGCCCAGTGAAGAATATCGGTTCAAGAGCTCGAGGGATGCGGGAAGGAAGCCTCAAGCTGTGAGCAGTGGACCTAGCTCGGGAGTAGGAGCTGCTGCCCGGGAACCGACGACGGGGAGTCCAAGTAGGACTCAGGGAACGTCTACTGTTGGCATCACCAGAGTGACTGGTGAGTGGTCGCCTAGGAAAGGCGGCCGATGCTGCAACTGTGGTGTAAGAGGTTATTTTGCCCGTGAGTGTGACGAGCACCAGAGGAATATGGGACTGATGTTAGAAGAGGAGAGAGTATTTGTTCATACCCTATATTATAGTGGACCCAATGTGAATAGTTGGGAAATGAAGATGGGCGAACACCCCTTCGTTTTCGGGGCCACCATGAAGTTTGGGAAGTCAGACCAAGTGGAGGTTGCAGTTCTTCGTGATACGGGTGCTGACATAAGCATGGTAGCCAGGAGTATTCTTCCCAACGATTTTATGGAATCATCTGTGGGAGTGGTGAGAATACGGAGTGTGGCAGAGGAGTACAGGTTACCACTTTACGAGGTACAGCTGATTGCCGACTATGGAGTTGAGAAGGCTATCGTAGCTGTTGCCCCTAAGTTACCCTTAGAGCACATGCAGATGGTGCTGGGTAACAACCTCGGTGTAGGTAGGATACAACCTGATTGGGCCAGGAGTGTCTATGTGTCAGGCAGTGGTACAACAATGCTAGGTGAGGTGCTGGTGAGGTAGTGGTACGGAAGGCGACATCTTCATTCCTCCATGAAATTCTCTTCCCTGTAAACGTCTTCTTCGGTTCGTGGTTGGGCTTATCCATCTCACTGTGACTCACCTCGCCACAGTGGTTCTTCTTGTCCGTGCCACTATTCATCCAGTTGGCATAGGGGTGCGTGGCTGAACACATGGGAGGTTCAGAAGGACCAGACACATGTGGGAGGTTCAGGAGGACCAGACACATGTGGGTGGTTCAGAAGGACCAGACACATGTGGGAGGTTCAGAAGGACCAGACACATGTGGGAGGTTCAGAAGGACCAGACACATGTGAGAGGTTCAGAAGGACCAGACACATGTGGGTGGTTCAGAAGGACCAGACACATGTGGGAAGGACCAGACACATGTGAGAAGGACCAGACACATGTGGGAAGGACCAGACACATGTGGGAAGGACCAGACACATGTGAGAAGGACCAGACACATGTGGGACATTGTGTAACTCCCGCATACACTATCCTAGTTTACCAAGTTCATAAAATAGAGCAAGCTATAGGTCAGTTACAATGAACAACACATCTAAGTTTCAACAGGTGAGAGACAAAGGACTTGAGAACTTTCACAGTGGTGCTAATCCTTGTAACAATACTCAATACTTAAATAAAATGTGAATAGTAAATCAAACATGAATCAATTATGCATAGATTAGCAAATAATAAATGATTTAGGCCTTTGCTGGATTTAGTCACATCAGTCGTATCCTAAACTCATGAGGTGACAAGATGTATTTTAGCTTAAGGCGTAGTGTATTCTGCTTTCGCAGTACCCAAGGAGATACCTAAATTTGAACTAATTCTGTAAATTCGTATCCAGTGCAGCAGGACACTTGCTCGTTAAGGGGGCAAACACTGTTTTTCTCAAACTAACTTTGATAGATCAAAGTGACTAAATGGCCTCAGTCACAATATAAGTAGATAGATGTCCTAATTGACTGAAATAATTAATAAAATAAGATTGATACTTAAATAATTATTTATATTTAATCTCATCAAATTCTTACTAAACGTAAATCAAAAAGATACGAAATTAAACGTACATGAGTGTGGGGTTAAGCCCGTATAAATAACCAGTGTTCTTTGTATGAGGAAAATGGTAAAGACATACAACCGATTGATCACTATACAACCAATCAATAAATAAAAACAGTTATAACCGTTCTGATAAAATGTAAAGGAACCCGAGTACATAAAGTCTAATTATGCCAGGTTCATTTAACTCTTCTCTTGAGCTGGGAAAGTTGTTTCATTTGATGAACCCATAGCGAGCTTGGCGTCTGCCGGCGTTCTTGTAATTCTTCTTAATTAACCAATGGCTCTGTTACAGTCTCTCTACTCAAAGTTTATGCACTTAATTGTTCACTAAACATTCGTCTGTTTGTTGAAGACCGTCAGCATCTCACAAACGCTCATGATAGCAAACAAAGTGGAACTGTTGGTCAGAGCCTCGAAGTGGGCATTTCTGGGGAACAAACCAAATGTGAAGATTGACGTCCCTCCACCCCGGAGATGACGTCCCTCCACCCCGGAGTTGACGTCCCTCCACCCCGGAGTTGACGTCCCTCCACCCCGGAGTTGACGTCCCTCCACCCCGGAGTTGACGTCCCTCCACCCCGGAGTTGACGTCCCTCCACCTCGGAGTTGATGTCCCTCCACCCCGGAGTTGACGTCCCTCCACCCCAGAGTTGACGTCCCTCCACCCCGGAGTAGACGTCCCTCCACCCCGGAGTTGACGTCCCTCCACACCGGAGTTGACGTCCCTCCACCCCGGAGTTGACGTCCCTCCACCCCGGAGTTGACGTCCCTCCACCTCGGAGTTGATGTCCCTCCACCCCGGAGTTGACGTCCCTCCACCCCGGAGTTGACGTCCCTCCACCTCGGAGTTGATGTCCCTCCACCCCGGAGTTGACGTCCCTCCACCCCAGAGTTGACGTCCCTCCACCCCGGAGTTGATGTCCCTCCACCCCGGAGTAGACGTCCCTCCACCCCGGAGTTGACGTCCCTTCTCCCCGGAGTTGATGTCCCTCCACCCCGGAGTTGACGTCCCTCCACCCCACAGTTGACGTCCCCTCCACCCCAGAATTAACGTCCCCTCCTCCCCGGAGTTGACGTCCCCTCCTCCCCGGAGTTGACGTCTCTCCATCCCAGAGTTGACATCCCTCCACCCCGGAGTTGACGTCTCTCCACCCCGGAGTTGACGTCCCCTCCTCCTCGGAGTTGACGTCTATCCTCCCCTGAGTTGACGTCCCCTCTTCCCCGGAGTTGACGTCTCTCCACCCCGGAGTTGAAGTCCCTCCACCCCGGAGTAGACGTCCCTACTCCCCAGAGTTGACGTCCCTCCGCCCCGGAGTTGACGTCCCTCCGCCCCGGAGTTGACGTCCCTCCACCCCGGAGTTGACCTCCCTCCACCCCGGAGTTGACGTCCCTCCACCCTGGAGTATACGTCCCTCCACACCCTGAGTTGACCTCCCTCCACCCCGGAGTTGATGTCCCTCCACCCCGGAGTTGACCTCCCTCCACCCCGGAGTTGACGTCCCTCCACCCTGGAGTTGACGTCCCTCCACCCCGGAGTAGACGTCCCTCCACCCCGGAGTTGACGTCCCTTCACCCCGAAGTTGACGTCTCCTCCACCCCGGAGTTGACCACCCTCCACCCAGGAGTTGACGTCCCTCCACCCCGGAGTTGACGTCCTTCCACCCCACAGTTGACGTCCCCTCCACCCCAGAATTGACGTCCCCTCCTCCCCGGAGTTGACGTCCCTCCACCCCGGAGTTGACGTCCCCTCCTCCCCGGAGTTGATGTCTCTCCACCCCGGAGTTGCATCCCTTCACCCCGGAGTTGACGTCTCTCCACCCGTGAGTTGACGTCCCCTCCTCCCTGGAGTTGACTTCCTCTCCTCCCCGGAGTTAACGTCTCTCCACCCCGGAGTTGACGTCTCTCCACCCGGAGTTGACGTCTCCCCACCCCAGAGTTGACGTCCCCTCCACCCCGGAGTTGGGAGAACGGGGTGCTAGTTACTCAATTTTAATTGCTTATATATCGGCCCACAAGTGATTAAACATATGGTCAGTAAGCTAACATCGAATAAAAGTAGAACTATAAAATGATTCAATTATATAACTTAAACGCCCTCTGGAGGAGATATAAATCCATGATGAACATCACTAATTATGAGATATTATAAAAGGCATTAAACTCAGCCAAAAAGGAAATTAGATCAGCCAAAAGAAACTACGAAAACCATTTGCTCAAAACATAAAGAAAGTTCCTAAGTCGTTTGGAGGCCTGGTCGACGACCGGGCCGCGGGGACACTAAGCCCCGGAAGCACCTCAAGGTAACCTCAAGGTTCTATGCCTATAAGAAGAAAAACTAAACAAAAGACTCGGTCGACCATGGTAAGATAACTCTAACCAAACTGAATTGGACGATAAACGTGCAACAGCACTGAATGAATACTTAACATCAGTGTTTACACTAGAAAGTTTATGTGGCATCCCATTACCCACACAAATATTTGAAGAAGGTGAAGAGAACGAATTAAGTGATATACCCATAACGTGCAACATTACCAGGAAGAGTACCGACAAACTATAAGACTCAAACACCCCAGGTGGGGGGAAGGGAAGGGAACTATCAGGTGAGTGCTAAGCAATTACGACTATATAGCACTGGGAAGGGATGAGGCTAAGGATTTCGGATGGGACGTACGGGATGTGGGGGGGGGGGGCGATGAACGGTGCCCAGCTACTTGGACGGTCGGGGATTGATCGCCGACCTGCATGAAGCGAGACCATGGCTCTACCGTCCACCCAAAGTGGTTGGGTACCCCAGTTGTGGTCAGAATTATATTCTAAACCGTAAAGGAACTGGCAGAGGAACTATACCTACCACTGAAACTCCTTTCCAGAAAATCTCTGAACCACGGGATAGTTCCCCTAGATTGGAAATATGCCAATGTCACCCCTTCAAGTTCAAGTACATTTATTGAGACAATATGATACATCTCAAAAGGATAGAATAGCTACGGCTATTTCTATCCTCCACTGTCACCCCTATTTCCAAAATAGACAGAAAGCTCAGTAGAAAGCTACCGTCCGATTAGCTTGACATCACACATCTGCAAGCTCATGTGGAGAGTCCTAAGGGAGAGAATCATCCACCGTCTCACAGTGAACAATTTTGTAATATCAACTCAACTTTGGTATGTTAAAAATAGATCACATTTTTGGAAACGGTAACGAGCTACTCAGACAAAGGACTTCCAGCAGATGTAGTATATATGCACTGTGATAATGCTTTCGATAAAAGGTACCACATGAAAGACTAGCAAGGATATTACAGGCACATGGAATAAATAGTATTCCATTTATTAAATTACTTGTAAATAAATCAAATCAAATCAAACAAGAATAAATAAAACAATGGTTAAAACAAAGAAAACAGAAGGTTGTGCTAAATGGGAAGGAATCTGATTGGAGAAATGTGGTGAGTAGGGTACCACAGGGATCTATTTTCGACCCAATTTTTTTTATAGTATATACTAGCTGTACCCAGCCACGCGTTGCTGTGACTTACAGCAACGCGTGGGCCACAGCAACCACAGCAGCCACAGCAACCCTCCCCTGTTCCCCCATCCTACTCACCATTCCCATCATCTCCGGTCCCCTCGTCCTCCCTACATTTCCCTCACTTCCCCGTCCCCTCGTCCTCCCCATCATCCCCCCACACCCCCGTCCCTTCGTCCTCCCCACCATTTCCCCCCCTTCACCATCTCCCATTCCCCTGTCCCCCTTGTCAGCCCCACCATTCTTCACTCCTCCGTCCCCTCCTATCCACCATCCCCCACTTCTCCGTTCCTTCATCGTCCCCACATCATCATTTTGCAGATGACACAAAAATTTATGGTGAAGTGGGAAGTGAAAATGATATCGAGGACTTAGGAAGAAATCCATATAACTCCACAAATGGTCAGAAGACTGGCAAATGCTTTTTAATGTAACAAATGCAAGACCTTACATGGGGGATATAACAACCCACGTCACAACAACCAAATGATTAACATTACCTTGCGGCATATTACTGAACATAATGAAGGAACTTGGAGTCAAAATCCATCACTCTGCAAACACACAGTGTAACGGTCCCTATTGTTACCTCATTACTAAGTGGTTACATCTTGTTATACAGTTTTTATGGCGGTTTAGTTGTTTCAACTTGCTAGATAGTTGTCACAACTTGTTAGAAGGTGTTACAACATGTTAGAAGGTGTTACAACTTGTTAGAAGGTGTTACAACATGTTAGAAGGTGTTACAACATGTTAGAAGGTGTTTCAACTTGTTAGATAGTTGTCACAACTTGTTAGAAGGTGTTACAACATGTTAGAAGGAGTTACAAAATATTAGGTGTTACAACATGTTAGAAGGAGTTACAACATGTTAGAAGGAGTTAAAAATGTTAGGTGTTACAACATGTTAGAAGGTGTTACAAATGTTAGAGGGTGTTACAACTTGATAGAAGGTTTTACTACATGTTAGAAGATGTTACAACGTAGTAGAAAGTGTTACAACTTGTTAGAAGGTGTTACAACTTGTTAGAAGTAGTTACAACTTGTTAGAAGGAGTTACAACTTGTTAGAAGGTGTTACAACATGTTAGAAGGTGTTACAACGTGTTAGAAGGTGTTACAACGTGTTAGAATGTGTTACAACGTGTTAGAAGGTGTTACAACTTGTTAGAAGGAGTTACAACTTGTTAGAAGGTGTTACAACATGTTAGAAGGAGTTACAACTTGTTAGAGGGTGTTACAACATGTTAGAAGGAGTTACAAAATGTTAGGTGTTACAACATGTTAGAAGGTGTTACAAATGTTAGAAGGTGTTACAATTTGATAGAAGGTTTTAGTACATGTTAGAAGATGTTACAACGTGGTAGAAAGTGTTACAACTTGTTAGAAGGTGTTACAACTTGTTAGAAGGAGTTACAACTTGTTAGAAGGAGTTACAACTTGTTAGAAGGTGTTACTACATGTTAGAAGGAGTTACAAATGTTAGAAGGTGTTACAACTTGATAGAAGGTTTTACTACATGTTAGAAGATGTTACAACGTGGTAAAAAGTGTTACAACTTGTTAGAAGGAGTTACAAAATGTTAGGTGTTACAACATGTTAGAAGGTGTTACAAATGTTAGTGGGTGTTACAACTTGTTAGAAGGTGTTACAACATGTTAGAAGGTGTTACAACTTGTTAGAAGGAGCTACAACTTGTTAGAGGGTGTTACTACATGTTAGAAGGTGTTACAACATGTTAAAAGGTGTTAGAACTTGTTAGAAGGTGTTACAACTTGTTAGAAGGTGTTACAACGTGTTACAACGTGTTAGAAGGAGTTACAACTTGTTAGAGGGTGTTACTACATGTTAGAAGGTGTTACAACATGTTAAAAGGTGTTCCAACTTGTTAGAAGGTGTTACAACTTGTTAGAAGGTGTTACAACTTGTTATAAGGTGTTACAACTTTTTTGAAGGTGGTACAACTTATTAGAAGATGTTACAACTTGTTAGAAGGTGTTACAATATAATATAAAGTGTTACAACATGTTAGAAGGTGTTACAACTTGTTAGAAGGTGTTACAACTTGTTAGAAGGAGTTACAACTTGTTAGAAGGTGTTACAACATGTTAGAAGTTGTTACAACTTGTTAGAAGATGTTACAACTTGTTAGAAGGTGTTACAATATAATATAAAGTGTTACAACATGTTAGAAGGAGTTACAACTTGTTTGAAGGTGGTACAAAGTGTTAGAAGGTGTTACAACATGTTAGAAGGTGTTACAACTTGTTAGAAGGTGTTACAACATGTTAGAAAGTGTTACAACTTGTTAGAAGGTGTTACAACTTGTTAGAAAGTGTTGCAACTTGTTAGAAGGTGTTAGAAAGTGTTACAATGTGGTAGAAAGTGATACAATATGTTAGAAGATGTTACAACGTGTTAGACGGTGTTCCAACTTGTTAGAAGGTGTTGTAACTTGTTAGAAGGTGTTACAACGTGTTAGAAGGTGTTACAGCTTGTTAGACAGTTGTTACAACATGCTAGAAGGTGTTACAACATGTCAGATAGTTGTTACAACTTGTTAGAAGCTGTTACAACATGTTAGACAGTTGTTACAACATGTTAGAAGGTGTTACAACATGTTAGAAGCGGTTACAACATGTTAGACAGTTGTTACAACATGTTAGAAGCTGTTACAACATGTTAGAAGGTGTTACAACATGTTAGAAGGTGTTACAACTTGTTAGAACGTTGCAGCATCGACGTAGTTTCGTCGTGTGTTTCGGGATATAAACCCAAGGAATCGCATACCCGCTGAAGCTGTATACGACAAAACTGTTTAATCTTAAAATCCAGCTTGAAAAAAAATCATCAGGACAAACGTGGACCCACTGATAAGCCACTGGCTTTCTATACTCATCAAGACTACTAGAGTGTTAGTTACCCCTCGGTAATTTCAGGTACACGACTTGTGCTCCACAGAGTATAATCCAAGATAATTAATAGGAGCTAGTGTGGCAGCGTGTAGACTGTAGACTCCCTTTTGAACTCCTCCTAAGGTTTCACCCCCGCATCACCCACCCAACGCCAGTCTGTACACTGCCAGTAGTGTAAATTAGGACTACGACCGTCCACGCCATCTGAGCAGATGAGCCAGTTGTGGCCACCTGCCCAGGTAAGGGATCTGGTCATAGTACTAAGGGGGTGTGGGAGGACCCCCCCCCCCACGTGCCTGTGCGTAGTCATCTGGAAGGATTTGCGGTTGTCAATGATGATAGGGGGAGTATGTGTAGCAGGTGTGCAGCAGGTGTGCAGCTCATCCTCTGCGTTACCAACTCTACTTCATCATTCAACTTTGCCTTCCTTCTTCTTGGTTTGTGTGTTTACTCTCCAATATGCAGTAATTTAAATTCCCCCATCACAAAATTTATTAAGTTTAACTTTTACCAGACAGTATCTTTCATCATTCCTTTACTAAAATTATTCCTCACAGGTGAAAATAGACAAGTTTAGCTTCATTCAACAGTTTCTTAACTGCATTATGCTTCATTCGACTTTCAAAATACTCAACTACATCATCGTTACTTTATTTCTAAGCCCTTGTGTTAAATAAACAGTCTTTGTCTAGCCTATCAATATCTTTGGGAAACTTGCCAGGGGTGATCACTTGTATTGAATCACTTGTACCCAGAGACAGCTGGGACTTGCTTAACCGTCTCAAGTGAACAGCTTCTCAAACAAGATTAACATTAATCTTCATCAACCTTTAAAATCTTGTTATCTTGCAGGTGCAAATTGGGGGAATCTTTTACTAACAATATCTACATATGACAAATAGTATTTTCCTAATTCAATCAAGGTGGGGTTTAATGTTCTACACATATTTCTAATGTCTCTCAGATGTTCACATTCTCTCAGGTAGTGGTCAAGACGGTCTCCATCACTCTCACCACAGATTCTGCAACTCAGCTGTTCAACTGTTGTTTCCATTCCAAATCTCCTTGGATATTTGTATCCAAGACGAATTCTCGCTATTATTAATTCTCTCCTGCGGCCACCTCCTCTTCGTTCATAATGATTGGTATTGCCAGCTGCAACTATGATGTATCAGCATACAGATTCACTGATTTGTTATTCTACTCTCCTTTCCTCAGTAACCTTGTTGCGGTGATGTTGCCTGATAATGCCTCTAATTTGTAGAAGAGTCTTGGGTGTGTAGTATTCAATATGGTCTCCTTCAGTGCCTTCAGCAGCCAGCACATCTGCACGTTCTTTTCCACAGATTCCAACATGGGAGGGGATCCACAGAAATTTGACAAATCTTCCCTGATTTCTTAGTTCTCTCACAGCTCATTTGATTTCAGCGACTAACGCAAGATTTTTTGCCCGATTTTTACAAAGGTTTTAATTCTCGGGCAGAAAATCTTGCGATAGTTGCTGAAATCCAGAGAACTGAGAGAGTTTCTCACAAGAAATCAAGAGAGCTGAGTCACTCAAAGCAAGTGAAACAGTTTTCGTGATTCAGCATGTCATACAAAATGGTGTGCGGGGCCTGGACTCAACCAGGAGGACTTTATCCGTGATGTGGGCTTAATCTCAACAGTAATGATTAACATGCTTGGTTCTGGAGAGTTTTATGTAGTTGCTGGACATCTCCCACATTATGTGGGTGATGTCCAGGCCTTTACTTGGTGAAATGTTGAGGTGTTTTATGAGTTGTGATCTCTCCCACAGGGAGGGACGGCTGGTGTCTGCCTGGTGTGACATGACTACTGACGGAGGTGAGTAATCTCTCCCACAGGGAGGGACGGCCGGTGTCTGCCTGGTGTGACATGACTACTGACGGAGGTGAGTAATCTCTCCCACAGGGAGGGACGGCCAGTGTCTGCCTGGTGTAACATGACTACTGACGGAGATCAGCTGTCTCTCCTGCTGCAGTCGTAATGGAGGTATTATTAGTTGTAGTGATGGTGACAGTTACCACTTTAGGGAATTTTTTGTGGGAAAAACTTCCTACCAGTAAGTCAAATCAACTGACCACAACATGGAACTAATAAATTATTATAACTATGCTGGTTGAACAACTTTGTCTGGTTTTAGATAATCATTACCGTGTAGAGTGTAATATGTTCTGTATCCGGCAACTATTACCATCCAGAGTGCAATGTGTTCTGTATCCGGCAACCATTACCATCCAGAGTGCAATATGTTCTGTATCCGGCAACTATTACCATCCAGAGTGCAATATGTTCTGTATCCGGCAACCATTACCATCCAGAGTGCAATATGTTCTGTATCCGGCAACCATTACCATCCAGAGTGCAATATGTTCTGTATCCGGCAACCATTACCATCCAGAATGCATTATGTTCTGTATCCGGCAACCATTACCATCCAGAGTGCAATATGTTCTGTATCCGGTACCATTACCTTTCAGAGTGCAATATGTTCTGTATCCGGCAACCATTACCATCCAGAGTGCAATATGTTCTGTATCCGGCAACCATTACCATCCACAGTACAATATGTTCTGTATCCGGCAACCATTACCATCCAGAGTGCATTATGTTCTGTATCCGGCAACCATTACCATCCACAGTGCAATATGTTCTGTATCCGGCAACCATTACCATCCAGAGTGCAATATGTTCTGTATCCGGCAACCATTACCATCCAGAGTGCAATATGTTCTGTATCCGGCAACCATTACCATCCAGAGTGCAATATGTTCTGTATCCGGCAACCATTACCATCCAGAGTGCATTATGTTCTGTATCCGGCAACCATTACCATCCAGAGTGCAATATGTTCTGTATCCGGCAACCATTACCATCCAGAGTGCAATATGTTCTGTATCCGGCAACCATTACCATCCAGAGTGCAATATGTTCTGTATCCGGCAACCATTACCATCCAGAGTGCAATATGTTCTGTATCCGGCAACCGTTACCATCCAGAGTGCAATATGTTCTGTATCCGGCAACCGTTACCATCCAGAGTGCAATATGTTCTGTATCCGGCAACCATTACCATCCAGAGTGCAATATGTTCTGTATCCGGCAACCATTACCATCCAGAGTGCAATATGTTCTGTATCCGGCAACCATTACCATCCAGAGTGCAATATGTTCTGTATCCGGCAACCGTTACCATCCAGAGTGCAATATGTTCTGTATCCGGCAACCGTTACCATCCAGAGTGCAATATGTTCTGTATCCGGCAACCATTACCATCCAGAGTGCAATATGTTCTGTATCCGGCAACCATTACCATCCAGAGTGCAATATGTTCTGTATCCGGCAACCATTACCATCCAGAGTGCAATATGTTCTGTATCCGGCAACCATTACCATCCAGAGTGCAATATGTTCTGTATCCGGCAACCATTACCATCCAGAGTGCAATATGTTCTGTATCCGGCAACCGTTACCATCCAGAGTGCAATATGTTCTGTATCCGGCAACCGTTACCATCCAGAGTGCAATATGTTCTGTATCCGGCAACCATTACCATCCAGAGTGCAATATGTTCTGTATCCGGCAACCATTACCATCCAGAGTGCAATATGTTCTGTATCCGGCAACCATTACCATTCAGAGTGCAATATGTTCTGCATCCGGCAACCATTACCATCCAGAGTGCAATATGTTCTGCATAAGAACATATGAATGGTTGTCGAGGGCACTGGGTGTCAATTGCCGACTAGACAAATATTGCAAATCAAATGCATTATCTTTCATAGATAACTGGGAACACTTCTAGGGAAGAAATGACATGTATGCTCAGGATGGGGTGTGAAAGTTTTTTTTTTTTCTTGTATCGTGATATTCTTGTACTATATCCGTCAACTTTAAACTGACTCTTGATGGATCTCCTGAGGAAGGACTTGCTTAGCTAACATGCTAAGTGTAGTAAGCAGTTAATTCCCTACGTTAGAGACCATAGAACAATTGACTAGGCGCAAGTAAAAGCCGAGACCTCAAAATTTCCATTCTTGCGAAATTCCAAGTATGGAATTTCCCTCACTTTGGCCGTCGACCTTCGAAAATCGCCGGAGCGAATCTAACACGTAGGTCACTGGTTCTCACAATGTATTATTTGTTGTGTGGTGCTATGAATTCAGCCCAAATCTCATGAAGCAGTCTCAAATGAACAGCAATAATAATTTCAGGCAACATAGCAGAACATAATGTAAATCAGTAAAATGTGTGGAGTGTAACGAAAAGACAGTGTTCAACATAACAACACCGTTTATTCAACAAAACTAACTACTACAACAATGAAAAATATCAATGATGTTAGTTAAAAGCCTTCCTGTGACACCTTTACGAAAGCTAGACACCAGCCACGAGTATGACTACAGGTTCCTTCCTGCAATCGTGTTGTGCTACATAAATTAACTAATTTGAACATATTGAGTGATCACAGAGAAATCAATCAATGCTCTCTGCTACTCTGCGCTGCCTCCCTCAATCTTCACTGTTAAACGGCTACTACTCGCTTTAACTACTTCCACGAATGTGCTATAATGGCCATTGTAACATATTTGGAATGTATATGACCTATGCTCTCCAACGAGCCTAATCACGGGATGTTTCGAGTAAGGGTTACCAAATCCAGTCCGAGTGCACGGCTATTCACGTGCCCTGTGCACAGCGAGCTTCACGTTACCATACACTAGTAGGAGGTTTAGCTGGTGTAAACTCATTCTCTGACTAATGGTTCATCAATCAAAGGCTGGGGTTGTTACTGTTGCGAACTCGTTGGAACCTGTGGTTGGAGAGGTTTGTCTGGGTTTAAATTGTTAGTAGATATTGGTATGGGAATTGACATGGAGAAATGAGGTAATGAAAGTATGTGTTGGGGGGGGGGGGGACAAATTGGCAAAACGATCACTGAAAAAGAAGGGCCTCAAAAAAACAATACACTCAGGGTATATTACACGAACAGTAGGAGTCTGAGAAACAAAATAAACAATTTAAATGCTATTGTCTGCACAGAAAAAATAGATATTATTGCACTTACAGAAACATGGATGAATGTAGAAAATAGAGATCTATTAGCTAAATAACAAATAAACGGATTTAAACATTTTCACACAGATAGATATATTAGACGAGGAGGGAGATTAGCCATATATGTTAGGGAAAAATTGAAATGTAGCCCCAAAGAAGGAATCAAAACTGAGCCACACACAGAAACTATCTGCCTAGAATTAAAGGAAAAAGATAAAAATCTTATGACAGGATTTCAATACAAGCCACCAAACTTAGACAGAATGGAAGCAAAGCAACTATGGCATGAAATATCTAGAGCAACTACGTCAAACAATACACGTGTCATGGGTGACTTTAATTTTAGTGGAATAAACTGGATTAACAGAACAGGGAATAATGAAGCAGAAGATTTTCTAGAATTAATTGACGATTGCTTTCATAAGCAACACATTAAGGAACCAACATGGGAAATAATATTTTAGACTTAGTGTTAACTAACAGGGAAACACAAATTAATGAAATCGAAATAGGGAGGAGTGGGGAGGAGCAGGCAGGCAGGAAGGTCCAGGAAGGCATGCAGGCCCAGGAGAGTAAGGTAGGCCTAGGAGGCTGCCGAGGAGGAGGAAGGCTGTGGACGACTTTGTAGTCGTCCACAGTGTCGACGACTACAGTGTGTGTAGGCTGTGTTTCTTTGAACAGCGATCACAAAGAAATCAGATTTAGTATAGAATGGAATAGATTTAGTATAGAATGGAATAGATGTGTAGGGGAAAATTTTGTTATAGGTGCCAGATTTTCGAAAAGCTGATTTTAATGGTCTAAGGAATTTTTTGGGTGAAATAGATTGGAACGTCCTGGGCATTGGGGGTGGGCCGGTCTTGGAGTGAAACGTGTACCCAGCGATGGGTAATGTAAAAAGGAGTTTTGTTGTGGATTGAAAATATAACTTATTATAAAATATTCTAAGCAAAGCACAGAAACTTAGTATATCATAAAAATTGAATAGATTGAATAATAATGACCCGAAATGAATAACAAAGTATCTAAAGAACCTTATAGGTGGAAAGAAAGCGTGGTACAAAAGGTTTATGAATGGGGAAGTCAGTTTAGAACAACAATTCGTACAACTGGTTAGAAATATTAAGAGAGATAAGGAGGGCAAAAAACTAAGAAGTTCCCATAGCAGGGTTAAGCAAACAAAAATCCTAAAAAATTGTTTTAGTTATTTCAAACTAAGATTAGAGAAAGGATAGGTCTATTAAAACTCGAGAAGGGTCAGATAACTGATAATGACGCAGATATGAGTAGTATTTTTAATAAATATTTTATCTTTGTATTTACTAAAGAGGAACTTAACATTATCCCTTCAGCCTAACAAGTCAACACCACCCCACAATACCTTCCACCACCCCTCACTACCCTCAACCAACCCGCAGTACCCTCCACCACCCCTCACTACCCTCAACCAACCCGCAGTACCCTCCAACACCCCACACTACCCTCAAACACCCCACACTTCCCTCCACCACCCCACACTACCGTCCACCAGCCCACACTTCCCTCCACCACCCCACACTACCCTCCACCAACCCACACTACCCTCCAACACCTCCACACTACCCTCCACCACCCCACTCTACCCTCCAACACACCACTCTACCCTCCACCACCCCACACTACCCTCCACCACTCAACACTACCCTCCACCACCCCACACTACCCTCCACCATTCCACACTACCCTCCACCACCTCCACACTACCCTCTACCACCCCACACTACCCTCCACCATGCCACTCTACCCTCCACCACCCCAAACTACCCTCCACCAACCCACACTGCCCTCCACCACCCCACACTACCCTCCACCACCTCCACACTACCCTCCACCACCCCTCACTACCCTCTACTATCTCCACACTACCCTCCAACACCCCACACTACCCTCCACCACCCCGCACTACCCTCCACCACCCCACACTACCCTCCACCACTCCACAACACCCTCCACCACCCCACACCACCCCACACTACCCTCCACCACCCCATACTACCCTCCACCACCCCGCACTACCCACCACCACCCCACACTACCCTCCACCACCCCACACTACCCTCCACCACCCCACACTACCTTCCACAATGCCACTCTATCCTCCACCACCCCAAACTACCCTCCACCACCCCAAACTACCCCTCCACTACCCCATACTACTCTCCACCACCCCACACTACCCACCATAACCCCACACTACCCTCCACCACCCCACACTACCCTCCACCACCCCAAACTACCCACCAGCAACCCACACCTCCCTCCACTACCCCACACCATCCCATACTACCCTCAACCACCTCCACACTACGCTCCACCACCCCACACTACCCTCCACCACCCCACACTACCATCCACCACTTATCTCTACCCTCCACCACCCCACACTACCCTCCACCACTTATCTCTACCCTCCACCACCCCCACTTCCCTCCACCACTTATCTCTACCCTCCACCACCCCACACTACCTACCACCACCCCACACTTCCCTCCACCACTTATCTCTACCCTCCACCACCCCACACTACCCTCCACCACCCCACACTACCCTCCACCACCCCACATTACCCCCCACCACCCCACACTACCCTTTACGATCCCACACTACCCTTTACGACCCCACACTACCCTCCACCACCCCACATCTCCCTCCACCACCCCACATTACCCTCCACATCCCCACACTAATCTCCACCACTTATCTCTACCCTCCACCACCCCACACTACCCTCCACCATCCCATACTACCCTCCCCAACCTCACACTACCCTCCACCACCCCACACTACCCTCCACCACCCCACACTACCCTCCACCAACCCACACTACCCTCCACCACCCCACACTACCCTCCACCAACCCACACTACCCTCCACCACCCCACAACACCCTCTACCACCTCACACTACCCTCTGCTACCCCACACTACCCTCCTCCATCCCACACTACCCTCCACAATCCCACACTACCCTCCACCACCTCCCCACTGCTCTCCACTACCCCACACTACCCTCCACCACCTCACACTACCCTCCACTACCCCACAACACCCTCTACCACCCCACACTACCCTCCACCACGATACTCTACCCTTCACCACCCCACACTACCCTCCACCACCCCACACTACCCTCCACCACCCCACACAACCCTCCACCACCCCACACTACCCTCCACCACCCCACACTACCCTCCACCACTTCTCTCTACCCTCCACCACCCCACACTACCCTCCACCACCCCACACTACCCTCCACCACCCCACACTACCCTCCACCACTTATCTCTACCCTCCACCACCCCACACTACCCTCCACCACCCCACACTATCCTCCACTACTTATCTCTTCCCTCCACCACATCACATTACCCTCCACCACCCCAACACTATCCTCCACCACTTATATCTTCTCTCCACCACCCCGCACTCCCCTCCACCACTTATCTCTACCCTCCACCACTTATCTCTACCCTCCACCACCCCACACTACCCTCCACCACCTCATACTACCCTCCCCCAACCCACACTACCCTCCACCACTTATCTCTACCCTCAACCAACCCACACTACCCTCAACCACATAAAAGGTTGATGCATAAGCTAGAGAAACAGGCAGGAGTAACTGGTAGGGCGCTCCAGTGCATAAGGGAGTACCTAAATAATAGGAAGCACAGAGTTACAGTGAGGGGTGAGACCTCAGACTGGCGTGAAGTCACCAGTGGAGTCCCACAGGGCTCTGTACTTGGACCTATCCTGTTTCTGATATACGTAAATGATCTCCCAGAGGGTATAGACTCATTCCTCTCTATGTTTTCTGACGACGCCAAAATTATGAGAAGGATTAAGACAGAGGAGGACAGCTTGAGGCTTCAAGAAGACCTGGACAAGCTGCAGGAATGGTCGAACAAATGGCTGTTAGAGTTTAATCCAAGCAAATGTAATGTAATGAAGATAGGGGTAGGAAGCCGGAGACCAGATACAAGGTATCACTTGGGAGATGAAATACTTCAAGAGTCCGAGAGAGAAAGACCTGGGGGTTGATATCACGCCAGACCTGTCCCCTGATGCTCATATCAAGACGATAACAGCAGCAGCATATGTCAGGTTGGCTAACATAAGAACGGCCTTTAGAAACTTGTGTAAGGAATCATTCAGAACATTATATACCAAATATGTCAGACCAATCCTGGAGTATGCGGCACCAGCATGGAGTCCATATCTAGTCAAGCATAAGACTAAAATGAAAAAGGTTCAAAGGTTTGCCACCAGACTAGCACCCGAGCTGAGAGGTATGAGCTACGAGGAGAGACTACGGGAATTAAACCTCACTTCGTTGGAAGACAGAAGAGTTAGGGGGGACATGATCACCACATTCAAGATCCTCAAGGGAATTGACAGGGTTGATAAAGACAGGCTGTTTAACACAAGGGGCACACGCACTAGGGGACACAGGTGGAAACTGAGTGCCCAAATGAGCCACAGAGATATTAGAAAGAACTTTTTTAGTGTCAGAGTGGTTGACAAATGGAATGCATTAGGAAGTGATGTGGTGGAGGCTGACTCCATACACAGTTTCAAGTGTAGATATGATAGAGCCCAATAGGCTCAGGAACCTGTACACCTGTTGATTGACAGTTGAGAGGCGGGACCAAAGAGCCAGAGCTCAACCCCCGCAAGCACAACTAGGTGAGTACAACTAGGTGAGTACACTTCCCTCCATCACCCCACACTACCCTACACCACTTATCTCTACCCTCCACCACCCCACATTACCCTCCACAACCCCACACTTCCCTCCATTACCCCACACTACCCTCCACCACTTATATCTACCCTCCACCACCCCACATTACCCTCCACAACACCACACTACCCTCCACGACTTATCTCTACCCTCCACCACCCCACATTCCCCTCCACCACTTATCTCTACCCTCCACCATCCCACACTACCCTTCACCACCTCATACTACCCTTCCCCAACCCACACTACCCTCCCCAACCCTCACTACCCTCCACCACCCCACACTACCCTCCACCACCCCACACTACCCTCCACCACCCTACACTACCCTCCACCACCCCACACTACCCTCTACCACCCCACACAACCCTCCACCACCCCACATTACCCTCCACCACCCCACACTACCCTCCACCACCCCACACGACCCTCCACACTACCCTCCACCATCCCACACTACCCTCCACTACCCCACACTACCCTCCGCCACACCACACTACCCTCCTCCACCCCACACTACCCTCCACCACCCCACACTACCCTCCACCACCCCACACTACCCTCTACCACCCCACACAACCCTCCACCATCCCTCACTACCCTCCACCACCCCTCACTACCCTCTACCATCCCACACTACCCTCAACCACCCCACACGACCCTCCATAACCCAATATATATACTCTATATATAAACAATATATTCTCTCGTGATTTTGTTCAGTTTGGGGTTTTAAGAAAAAACATCATACCAATGTTATATCACAGAAAACGAATTTTTCAATAACTCATGTATTTGTCTTATAATATGGAAATGCATTCATATAATAGATAACAATATGAATAGCAAAATTTCTGTAAATCCCCTATCATGTTGGAATCTGTGGAAATGAATGTGCAAATGTGCTGGCTGCTGAAGGAAACCACATTGTATTCATTTTGGATACAAATGTAGATGGAGATTCAGAATGGAAACAATTATAGTTGAACATGCAGAGGAGTTTAAGAATCTGTGGTAAGAGTGATGGACACAGCCTTGACAACTATACTTCAGAAAATGTAAACATCTAAGAGTCAATAGAAATATGTGTAGAATAATAAACCCTACATGATTTGAGTTAGGGAAAACACCATTTATCATATAGATACTGTTCTTAAGGATTCTCCCATTTTGCACCCGCAAGATAACATATAAGATTTTAAGGGTTGACGAATGTTATCTTCTTGTTTAATAAACTGTGCACTTGAGACATAGTTAATAAGAACACACCAATATATAAGACAACAAAACGTTTTCAGATTCTTCACAACAATTTCCAGCAACTTTTACAATTTATATAAATTATTTTAGGGAATAGTACATAAATTTAATATTTAAACATGATATTAGTGTTTAGTGAAATGCATAAGGAGTCAAAATGTGTTAAAAAAAACGAATTTTAGAAAATTTGGACAACTACTTTTTTTCTGATCATAGAATAAATAAATGTATTTTAAAGGTTTCATTCAGTCATTAAATATCATTCACAATTTACTAATGAATTTTACAAAAAACACCATAAATTTTATATTTAAACATGTAAAAACTATTTGTAATACATTAGGAACAAAATAGTTGTAGAAAAACAATTTATTATAAAACCTATGTGTTTGGATTTTTGGATTAAAAGTTTCTCAAAGGCTCTCCTGCACCATTCTCAATGCAAGTCATTCCTACACCTATGGGAAGAGATAGATGAACGTTTTCTATTCGATTTGTGTTTGCTGGGATTGTGCCTTCAGCCTGAAGTCTCCAAAGGAATTTGTTGACTTACTGGGGGGAACACAGGCCGCAGGGATAAGAGCCTCCTTGGATGTAGAATCACTGTTTACCAACGTACCTGTGGATGAAACAATCGGGATGATAGCAAACAAAGAGTATCGTGATCTGGCCTGTATTCCTCTTGACATACCAGAAAACATTCTAAGGAAACTACTCCAAGCTTGTACTAAAAATGCACCCTTCTTGAGCCCAGACGGGCACATGTATAAGCAAGTAGATGGGGTAGCCATGGGTTCTCCCTTAGGTGTCCTGTTTGCGAACTTCTACATGGGTACCATCGAACAGAAGGTCTTAGTAGAAATGAACTTGAAACCGGCCATATACTGCAGGTATGGTGACGACATTTTTACACAGGTACCTGATGTCAGACATCTGCAGGAGCTAAAAGACGCATTTGAGCGGAATTCTGTGTTGCGTTTCACTTACGAGATGGAGAAGGATGGGAAGCTGCCTTTTCTAGATGTAACAGTCATGGAAAGGAGCGGTTTCCACACTGCAGTCTACACTAAGGAAACAAACATAGGAATGTGCTCAATGCCAACAGTGACTGCCCAGACAGGTACAAGAGGAGTGTTGTTAACGCTTATGTCGACCGTGCTCTCAGTCACAGCTCAGGATGGAAGCTAATCGATGAAGAACTCTGTAGGGTAAGGCAGGTCCTAGTCAACAACAGCTTCTCCAATGGTTTCCTTGAAGACATCATAAGAAGGAAGGTGAAACACCATGCAACCTCTGAAGAGAACACTAACACAACACCTTTACCCCCTATTAGACTATTTTACAGGAACTTCTTTTCCACAGCTCATAAAATGGAGGAAAGGGTCCTGAAAGATATTGTTGATAGGAACGTTATCCCTACAGACAAAAATCAGAAGATACAATTGACGATTTACTATAAAACCAGAAAAACGGCCAACCTACTCATGAGAAACTCTCCAGACACAAAGCAGAACGCTTTAAAAGAGACCAACGTCGTCTATGCCTTCAAATGCCCACTTGGGGACTGTAAGCCTCAAAGAACTCAGTACATAGGCAAGACAACAACATCTCTTTCCAGGCGATTAACGATGCATAAGCAACAGGGCTCCATTAAGGAACTTATAATCTCTTCCCACAACCAGACCATCACCAGAGAAATCTGAACAAATAACACAGAAATCATCAATAGATACAGCGATAGCAGGCGGCTTGATATCTGCGAGACACTACACATCAAGAAGTCAACACCAGCAATCAACAGCCAATTAATGCACAACTATATTCTACCCACCTCAAGACTCCGCTCCAATATAGAAGCATCAAGAAATATGGACCAATAGGCTTTCTACAATCACTTCCATTTCAATACCCATTGTTTCGTGTTCTGTTTTGTGTTGATGAAATTACCACCTCACCCCATGCACCTCACTCAAATATAGATATAAACAAATCGGAGATATGTAAGTTCTATTCAGTTGTGTATGTGTAAAGTCTTTGAAAATGTAATAAGTTTTACGAAACGCGCTCAAGTGTCGCGTCAGACTAGAAATAAAAATGAATTTTGGAGAATTGATTTTTGAATTACCTCCAACAGTGAAAACAAATGTACGAAAGATTGAGAAAATTCGTGTTAGAATTATTAATCTTACTTTTCGGTCATATTTAATAATATATATATATATATAAATATATATATATATATATATATATATATATATATATATATATATATATATATATATATATATATATATATATATATATATATATTGTTGGGGTTTCACCTCTCTATTCTTACTCTGGGGTGAGCAATAGTTATGCTCAAGGTCACTCACCGTAGCCCTGCGGGTCTTCACTCGATCCTCACGGCGCCACTGCACGCCAGGAGAGTCTCCCAGTCAATCTTAACGGCCTCTTATTAAGAAAGAGTGAGAACACAACTCGTTCACTTGACTGTCGTGTGCCCTCCCCAACAATCGGGCTCTACGGTTAACCACAAGGTCGCCAACTGGTGTTTTAGGTGGCCAGTAACACCATCAGTGGACTGGTGGAATTAGTGGTAGCCTTGGCAAGGTCACACTCCAAAAGATCAGGAATCAAGCAGGTACTTATTGTTATCACTCTGTGCTTACCGGTATAATATAGCCACAAGATCAATGGAGGGGATGATATAAACACAAAGATAGTTTTGTATTTTACTTAAAAGGCATGAAAGATGTCACAAGGCCAAACAATAATCAATAAATCAACTGATCCTCACGCGGCCGGTAATTCCCACGAATAGTATGCGATCACTAGGTGGCAACACCTCCCCT
Organism: Procambarus clarkii; assembly: GCF_040958095.1. NCBI lineage: Eukaryota > Metazoa > Arthropoda > Malacostraca > Decapoda > Cambaridae > Procambarus > Procambarus clarkii. Next base: position 30,775,531 of record NC_091199.1, read on the forward strand.
CCTCATCAAGTGTCAAGAACAGCTGATCGCCTGGCCCCCGCGCGGAAGCTCTTTGCTTGTTTTCAGAATCACACGCGCTGTTTCTTTAAGTTCTCCAATATTACTATGAACTCGCACACACGATATTGGCTACAATAGCACGTATCACTTGGTTACACTGTAATCAGGCTCAAACAGTCTTTTCTACAATCAATGCTACAATGACTCACTGCAATGGTCTTACACTGTTATTCATCCAACAATATATTATGAAATATTAACACTGGAGTTTTCAGTACTTTCTCTCGTGGGCGATAACGCAATAATTCACTGTACTCACAAATGACTAATCACTGCATGAACATAGCATATATAATGTAAATACATCAAATATCAATACATGGAAAATAAATGGTTTCTGGGCACACAGCCTAACCTCCAAATACTAGCATAATATTATATATAATTTACCACTATATGTTCATATCAAAATCTATAGAAAGATATACACAACACAGTAAATTTATCACTTGTTCCTGGTGCCTGTACACACCAATAATCAACATGAATATTACAAGTACTCTTGATAGTACTGTCTAGCACACTGGTGCTTTACCGTGACATGGGTGAGACTTGCTCACGACATATAAAATCCTCAGGCCAGATAATATAGCCGAATAATATAGCTAACTAAAGGGGAATAGGGAGGGAACTAGAAACACCTACTTCACCCTATCCTCCGATGAGAGTCGAGATGTAGCTCCTGGTCCTCGTGTCGGGAACGCCCGCACACACACGTCGTCGTGTCCTATCAGAGCCTCTCGTCGTCCCACCGTTTAGCGCGTCGTCTCCGTGCCTCCTCACTGCAGGTCCTTCCTCCTTCTTGACTTCTTGAAGGTTGGAGTCGGTCTCCTGGCCGTCGTCTTCTCCCAGCAACAGCTGTCGCCTACGTCTCAGCTACAGTCGTCCGGTTTCCCCAAATAGTCCTCTCCTTCCTCAGCTACCCAGTGGCTCTGTCTGCCACTACGCTGTCACGAACTGGTGAATTGCCACAGACGTCACATACGTCACTGCACGGCTTCACTGCTTCTTGCACAGCACCTGACTGGAGCACTTGTTGCTCAAATAACCGTCAATTCCCTCTTCTGGTTCAACACATGAACTAGGGAAGACTTCTCAGAGTACTGGCGGACTTCAGGTGACGCGTAAATCCACGGGAGCGGGAGACAACTGTCCAACTGACAGGACCACTCGTCGCACGTCCAACCTCTATGACGTGTCGTGTCTGACTGATGGCGCCAGCCCGGCTCGCGGGCCGGACCCCCTTCCTTCGTGACGTCACTTTTGCCACGGGAGGTTTTCATTGGCTCCCGGTGCCACATTGCTGTCGGTGACCAATCCGGTGCCACTGACGTCACACGGTTTTGGCGGGAGATCAGGGAGGCAAGCGCCATCTTGGCTCCCTAAAGGGCCTAAACCACAGGCCAAAATATTACTATTTCACAAATTTCTCGGCTCTCCGAGAACACTCCACTCTCTCCCATATATCAAATTGTAGCCTGCAACGTAGAGAACGCTTGGGAAAAGTAGACATGACTCTTACTGCAGGCGTGGGAGAATTATAAGGCGGGGAACACCGTCACATACCCCTCCCCTTAAAATAAGAGTCATGTCCGGTTAGTGCATACGGGATAGGGCATCCGCTACCACGTTGTCCTTCCCCTTGATGTGCTTGACCTCGATCCTTGTCAGACTCCCAGTGTCGGTGAGACGGGTGCCGTCCGCCCTGGACCACTTACTTTCCTCCTCCGGGAGTTCTCGGTCCCCCTGTACACACAGAACCGTCTTCCGCTGGGGTTCTTGGGACTCCGTTCCGTCCTGCCTGGCGGCTCCTCCTTCCACCGTGAAGAAAGGTCTCAGGCGGTCTGCGTGACACACCTGTTTCTTCCGGGGTCCATCCGGCTTCCCAATCTCGTACGACACTGGACTCAACCGTCGCATCACCTGGTATGGTCCCTTGAACCGCGACTTGGTCACCTTACCTTTACCTGGAAACAAAACTATCACTTGGGCTCCGACCTGAAAATCCCTCTGCGCAGCTCTCCTGTTGTACCACTCCGACATCTTACGTTGCACCTTCTTCAGGAGTTTCCTAGCCAGTCCCTTCGCTCGAGTGAGACGTTCTTTGAACTTCTGGACATATTTATTCACCGTTCCCACGGTCGCTCCTGGTGTCCATCGTTCCTTCATCATAGATAGCATGGCATATATAATACAGATAAATGGAAAGTAAGCCTTCTCAGGACCCACACGTCCTCCTTCGGCCTTACTAACCAATTCGGGGACCTCCTCCTGCTGTAACTCTCCGAGACGAGCGCGGTTTACCCCTGGAGAACTGGTGAGGGTCACCTGCAACTCACCATTCGGGCTACTTTCGCCCTCCGCTCGTTCTCTGGGTCCTACGCAGAGGTGATCTGTTCCCAGGCTGTCAGTCGACTCCTCAGCCCCATCAGATCCACAACCTCCTGGTTCTTTGCGTTGTCTCGGTGTCACCGTACAAACTGGGATCGCCACCGGTGCGATTCCCTTCTCGTCCCCACAGACGTTCAACACTCCGCCTGTCTCCTCGTGTTGTTCTGGGCACTCTTCGCCTTTCACGAGATGCGGGAGGACATATCCTCCACACGCGTCATTCCCCAAGATGACCTGTGCCTCCATCTTGGGCATTGATGTACAGACTCCCACCACTAGGGTCTGGCAGCCATATTCGGAATTTAAAGTTACCTGGTGTAGGGGCATCCTCACTGGGCCTCCCACAGTGGTCACACTTGCCACCCCCACACTGGTACTTTTGTAACCCTCGGGGAACAGGGTTTCACTTACCAGGGTAAAGTCATCCCCGGTGTCTCTTAGCATCTTCACTGGGATGGGGTCTGCGACCCCCATCCTTACGGTTCCTTGACACATGAATGGGTGAACTTTCTTCTCCCCATTCAGCACGGGTTCATCCCGCACTCCCTCGGCCCTCTGGTCCTCGAACACCACTAAAGCAATGTGTCCCCGCTGCTTAGGGCGTATGCATTCCCGCGCGACGTGTCCGGGTATTCCGCAGTTGTAGCAGCGGCCCCTTGGCGGAGACCATCCGCCACCGCTCGCCTTAGCACTGCCTCCAGAGACCGTCGCACCCTGTGTCTTTCCCGCACCGCTTGTTGTTTCCTTCGTTGCAGTAACAACTCCCGAGCTTTCAGCTTGGCTCTCCTCTATCGGCTCTACAACACCTTTTGTTCCTCGGGTGTCCCAACTTGAGAGGTGGGATTTGGGAGAACTCGCTCCTGTCCTCCATCCATCCGTCCTTCTATAACTCCTATCGTTTCCGACGTATGCGGGTGGTCGGTGCTGTCCCTCTCGGCGTGGACGTAGGGCTTCTTCTAACATGTCGGCTCGGTCGGCTGCGGCCCTCAGGTCCTTTATGTCCGCCTCCTTTATCCTCATCCTGATCTCAGGAGAGAGCACGGACATAAACTTTTCCATGGCCATTAGTTCTTTGATCTCTTCGGCCGACCCCGCTTCCTCAGAGTCCTGCCACTTAAGGAGCTTTCTTTCTATGTGCCTCACCGTCTCCGCATACGATTTTCCTGGTGACCGGGTTATTCTCTAAACCTCTTTCTGTAACACTCTGGCGTGAGCTTAAAAGAACGGAGCGCAGCTCGTTTTACCGCATCGTAGTTAGTGCATTCTTGGAAGTCGAGCATAGTGAAGGCTTGGCGAGCTTCACCTGTGAGCCTCCCTTGGACCAACTCCGCCCACTCCGCCCTCGGCCACCTCTTCATAGCAGCAACTCTCTCAAAGTGATCGAAGAAACTTTCGGCTTCACTAGGCACAAAGACCGGCAGGTCTCGTTCCCTCACTCGTCGGTCTTCCATTTGCGGCGGGGCAGGGGCACCTAGTCCCAGTTCAGCTCGCTTCAGCTCCACCTCCTTGTTGGCTTCTATTTCCCTTGGCCTCAGCCTAACTTCTCGCTCGTGTTCTTCCCGGCGTAGCTGTGCTTCTCGTTCCTCACGCTTCAGCTGTGCTTCTGCTTCTCGCTCTCGCTCTTCCCGGCGCAGCTGTGCTTCTTGTTCCTCACGCTGCATCTGTGCTTCTCGCTCCTCACGCTTCATCTGTGATTCTTGCTCCTGTTCTTCTTTGCGCAGCTGTGCTTCTCGCTCTTGTTCTTCTTTGCGCTGCTGTACTTCTTCTCTCCTCAGCTGCGCTTCTGCTTCTCGCTCTTCCTTGCGCTGCTGTGCTTCTCGCTCTTGTTCTTCTTTGCGCTGCTGTGCTTCTTCTCTCCTCAGCTGCGCTTCTGCTTCTCGCTCTTCTTTAAGCTGCTGTGCTTCCAGCTGCAACTTCATTATTTCCAGCTTAATGCTGTGCCTGCTGCCGCTGGATCCCCTGCTGCTTCCACCAATACTCAGGTGCTCACCCACACTGGCAGGTGTTTGGGGTCGTTCCTCCCCCAAAGCTTCCTCTCGAGCCCTGAGCTGAGCCATTATCTCTAGTCTTCTTTCTGCCACTCTGGCAGATTTCAGCTTTATTCCGAAATGATCCACTATTGCCTGTAACTGTGCCTTGGTGCACTCTTCCAGCACCTGTTCGTCTTTAGAGTCAATAAACCTCGCTACTTTATCATCCTCCATCTTGTGCTACGAGTGTTAACCTGCACCTGATCTCTAACACCACTGCCAAGTACCACCACTGCAACCTTTACTTCGATCGAGATCCTGGCAAGGTCGCCAAATGTTGGGGTTTCACCTCTCTATTCTAATCTATTCTTACTCTGGGGTGAGCAATAGTTATGCTCAAGGTCACTCACCGTAGCCCTGCGGGTCTTCACTCGATCCTCACGGCGCCACTGCACGCCAGGAGAGTCTCCCAGTCAATCTTAACGGCCTCTTATTAAGAAAGAGTGAGAACACAACTCGTTCACTTGACTGTCGTGTGCCCTCCCCAACAATCGGGCTCTACGGTTAACCACAAGGTCGCCAACTGGTGTTTTAGGTGGCCAGTAACACCATCAGTGGACTGGTGGAATTAGTGGTAGCCTTGGCAAGGTCACACTCCAAAAGATCAGGAATCAAGCAGGTACTTATTGTTATCACTCTGTGCTTACCGGTATAATATAGCCACAAGATCAATGGAGGGGATGATATAAACACAAAGATAGTTTTGTATTTTACTTAAAAGGCATGAAAGATGTCACAAGGCCAAACAATAATCAATAAATCAACTGATCCTGACGCGGCCGGTAATTCCCACGAATAGTATGCGATCACTAGGTGGCAACACCTCCCCTCCTCATCAAGTGTCAAGAACAGCTGATCGCCTGGCCCCCGCGCGGAAGCTCTTTGCTTGTTATCAGAATCACGCGCGCTGTTTCTTTAAGTTCTCCAATATTACTATGAACTCGCACACACGATATTGGCTACAATAGCACGTATCACTTGGTTACACTGTAATCAGGCTCAAACAGTCTTTTCTACAATCAATGCTACAATGACTCACTGCAATGGTCTTACACTGTTATTCATCCAACAATATATTATGAAATATTAACACTGGAGTTTTCAGTACTTTCTCTCGTGGGCGATAACGCAATAATTCACTGTACTCACAAATGACTAATCACTGCATGAACATAGCATATATAATGTAAATACATCAAATATCAATACATGGAAAATAAATGGTTTCTGGGCACACAGCCTAACCTCCAAATACTGGCATAATATTATATATAATTTACCACTATATGTTCATATCAAAATCTATAGAAAGATATACACAACACAGTAAATTTATCACTTGTTCCTGGTGCCTGTACACACCAATAATCAACATGAATATTACAAGTACTCTTGATAGTACTGTCTAGCACACTGGTGCTTTACCGTGACATGGGTGAGACTTGCTCACGACATATAAAATCCTCAGGCTAGATAATATAGCCGAATAATATAGCTAACTAAAGGGGAATGGGGAGGGAACTAGAAACACCTACTTCACCCTATCCTCCGATGAGAGTCGAGATGTAGCTCCTGGTCCTCGTGTCAGGAACGCCCCCACACACACGTCGTCGTGTCCTATCAGAGCCTCTCGTCGTCCCACCGTTTAGCGCGTCGTCTCCGTGCCTCCTCACTGCAGGTCCGTCCTCCTTCTTGACTTCTTGAAGGTTGGAGTCGGTCTCCTGGCCGTCGTCTTCTCCCAGCAACAGCTGTCGCCTACGTCTCAGCTACAGTCGTCCGGTTTCCCCAAATAGTCCTCTCCTTCCTCAGCTACCCAGTGGCTCTGTCTGCCACTACGCTGTCATGAACTGGTGAATTGCCACAGACGTCACATACGTCACTGCACGGCTTCACTGCTTCTTACACAGCACCTGACTGGAGCACTTGTTGCTCAAATAACCGTCAATTCCATCTTCTGGTTCAACACATGAACTAGGGAAGACTTCTCAGAGTACTGGCGGACTTCAGGTGACGCGTAAATCCATGGGAGCGGGAGACAACTGTCCAACTGACAGGACCACTCGTCGCACGTCCGACCTCTATGACGTGTCGTGTCTGACTGATGGCGCCAGCCCGGCTCGCGGGCCGGACCCCCTTCCTTCGTGACGTCACTTTTGCCACGGGAGGTTTTCATTGGCTCCCGGTGCCACATTGCTGTCGGTGACCAATCCGGTGCCACTGATGTCACACGGTTTTGGCGGGAGATCAGGGAGGCAAGCGCCATCTTGGCTCCCTAAAGGGCCTAAACCACAGGCCAAAATATTATTATTTCACAAATTTCTCGGCTCTCCGAGAACACTCCACTCTCTCCCATATATCAAATTGTAGCCCGCAACGTAGAGAACGCTTGGGAAAAGTAGACATGACTCTTACAGCAGGCGTGGGAGAATTATAAGGGGGGGAACACCGTCACAATATATATATATTTATATAAATATATATATATATATATATATATATATATATATATATATATATATATATATATATATATATATTTTATTAAATATGACCGAAAAAGTAAGATTAATAATTCTAACACGAATTTTCTCAATCTTTCGTACATTATGCTTCACTGTTGGAGGTAAATCAAAAATCACTTCTCCAAAATTCATTTTTATTTCTAGTCCTGACGCGACACGGGCGCGTTTCGTAAAACTTATTACATTTTCAAAGACTTCACAAATACACAACTGATTAGAACTTGCGTTTCCCTGATTTTATATCTACATTTGAGTGAGGTGGGAAGGGTGATGTGGCATTACATTTGAGTGAGGTGGGAAGGATGATGTGGCATTAGAGGATATTAATAGGGTATTAAAAGTATCAACACAAGACAGAACACGAAACAATGGATATTGAATAGAAGTGTTTGTAGAAAGCCTATTGGTCCATATTTCTTGATGCTTCTATATTGGAGCGGAGTCTTGAGGTGGGTAGAATATAGTTGTGCAATAATTGGCTGTTGATTGCTGGTGTTGACTTCTTGATGTGTAGTGCCTCGCAAACGTCAAGCCGCCTGCTATCGCTGTACCTATCGATGATTTCTGTGTTGTTTACTAGGATTTCTCTGGCGATGGTTTGGTTATGGGAAGAGATTATATGTTCCTTAATGGAGCCCTGTTGTTTATGCATCGTTAAACGCCTAGAAAGAGATGTTGTTGTCTTGCCTATATACTGGTTTTTTTGGAGCTTACAGTCCCCAAGTGGGCATTTGAAGGCATAGACGACGTTAGTCTCTTTTAAAGCGTTCTGTTTCGTGTCTGGAGAGTTTCTCATGAGTAGGCTGGCCGTTTTTCTGGTTTTATAGTAAATCGTCAGTTGTATCCTCTGATTTTTGTCTGTAGGGATAACGTTTCTATTAACAATATCTTTCAGGACCCTTTCCTCTGTTTTATGAGCTGTGGAAAAGAAGTTCCTGTAAAATAGTCTAATAGGGGGTATAGGTGTTGTGTTAGTTGTCTCTTCGGAGGTTGCATGGCTTTTCACTTTCCTTCTTATGATGTCTTCGATGAAACCATTGGAGAAACCGTTATTGACTAGAACCTGCCTTACCCTACAGAGTTCTTCGTCGACTTGCTTCCATTCTGAGCTGTGGCTGAGAGCACGGTCGACGTATGCGTTAACAACACTCCTCTTGTACCTGTCAGGGCAGTCGCTGTTGGCATTTAGGCACATTCCTATGTTTGTTTCCTTTGTGTAGACTGCAGTGTGGAAACCTCCGCCCTTTTCCATGACTGTTACATCTAGAAAAGGCAGCTTCCCATCCTTTTCCGTCTCGTAAGTGAAACGCAGCACGGAACTCTGCTCAAATGCTGCGGATGCAAATGCAAATGAATCAAATATATATATATATATATATATATATATATATATATATATATATATATATATATATATATATATATGAATGGGATTGGGTGGATATAAATAGGAGCCGCCTCGTTTGGGCCAATAGGCCTTCTGCAGTTATCTTCATTCGAATATTCTTTTTAGTCCTAGCTTTGCTCAAGTCAAGGTACACAACATCACAAACCTTATCACTGTCAACTGCCTCAAATATGCTGGAATAAATTGATAGCAAATTTGGTAAACATGATCGGCAATCTGTAAAACCATGTTGTGAATCCTTTATTATTTATGCTTTTCAAGATGAGGACGAATGGTATTTACAATTATCGATTCAAGTAATTTTCCCACAATAGACGTTAGGCTAATTGGCCGATAATTTGATGAAAGTGGTCTATCTCCTTGCTTGAAAATTGGAACCACATTTGGGACCTTCCAAGACTCTGGCACTCTGCCTGACTCTAATGATTTATTTAATATGGAAAAGCTCGCAAATCTCCTCTTTGCATTCCTTAATTCAATTCAATTCAATCCAATTCATTTCAATTGAATTAATTATACAGGTAAAAGTACATACATAGAAAATGAGCTGCAAACATAATGTTGGATTTATAGATAGAGCTAATAAATACAATACCTAAAGCCACTAATACGCACAGCGTTTTGGGCAAAAATGCCCTGGCAAACACTTCGTCTGGCCCAGGGGATTTGTTTGGCTTGAGTGTCACTGTTTGTTTAATATCATCCTCCCTGGTAACTGCTAAATTAGTCAACCTGTCTTCTTCCCCACCCACATAGACTTGGTGACACTACCAGCGCCACCATGGTGACACTACCAGCACCACTATCACCCACCATGGGAAACACTGGTGACACTACCAGCACCACTATCACCCACCATGGTGACACTACCAGCACCACTATCACCCACCATGGTGACACTACCAGCACCACTATCACCCACCATGGTGACACTACCAGTACCACTATCACCCACCATGGTGACACTACCAGCACCACTATCACCCACCATGGTGACACTACCAGCACCACTATCACCCACCATGGTGACACTACCAGCACCACTATCACCCACCATGGTGACACTACCAGCACCACTATCACCCACCATGGTGACACTACCAGCACCACTATCACCCACCATGGTGACACTACCAGCACCACTATCACCCACCATGGTGACACTACCAGCACCACTATCACCCACCATGGTGACACTACCAGCACCACTATCACCCACCATGGTGACACTACCAGCACCACTATCACCCACCATGGTGACACTACCAGCACCACTATCACCCACCATGGTGACACTACCAGCACCACTATCACCCACCATGGTGACACTACCAGCACCACTATCACCCACCATGGTGACACTACCAGCACCACTATCACCCACCATGGTGACACTACCAGCACCACTATCACCCACCATGGTGACACTACCAGCACCACTATCACCCACCATGGTGACACTACCAGCACCACTATCACCCACCATGGTGACACTACCAGCACCACTATCACCCACCATGGTGACACTACCAGCACCACTATCACCCACCATGGTGACACTACCAGCACCACTATCACCCACCATGGTGACACTACCAGCACCACTATCACCCACCATGGTGACACTACCAGCACCACTATCACCCACCATGGTGACACTACCAGCACCACTATCACCCACCATGGTGACACTACCAGCACCACTATCACCCACCATGGTGACACTACCAGCACCACTATCACCCACCATGGTGACACTACCAGCACCACTATCACCCACCATGGTGACACTACCAGCACCACTATCACCCACCATGGTGACACTACCAGCACCACTATCACCCACCATGGTGACACTACCAGCACCACTATCACCCACCATGGGAAACACTGGTAACATTAGAGGTGCCATTTTGAAAATTTAACATTTCCTAAATTACTGGTAATTGTTAGAATTGGGAGGAGATGAAATAATCACACTTCTTCATATGGAATTTTTATGGAATTTAAGTTATGGAGTTTTTCCTGATAATAATATAAACAAAGTGTTTCATAAAGTTCTCAGGAGTTATGTGTCATTGTGAACCTAACAATGACTTGTTCTTCAGGAGGATGGACGGTGTTACTCCGGAGAGACAATAATGTTGTTCCTGCGGTGAACTTCACCAGAGACTGGGAGGCCTACAAGACCGGCTTCGGTAACGCCTCCACAGAGTATTGGTTAGGTAAGTGGAAATACTGAGGCTGGTACTGGCTGCCCACCTTCCATTTTCCCTTTTACAAAATATTTTTAAAACGACATTTGATTGTTTTATTCATGTTTTAAATTATGTTTCATACACAAGTTTTGAGAAATGGTAAATACGATTATAAACGTGATGTCATAATGTTTTAATAAAAAGTGTTTTAAATGTTATGATATAATGTTTTAGAGCAACGATTTTTAAAATGTTGATTTTAATTATTAATTATTGGAATTATTAGGTATAATTACATTTACTGCATTTATTTATTTTCTTTTTTTTCTTTTTGAGATATATACAAGAGTTGTTACATTCTTGTACAGCCACTAGTACGCGTAGCGTTTCGGGCAGGTCCCTGGCAACCCGTTCTCGCAAATTTAATAAGTCAATATTGACTTATTAAATATGTGCATAGGTGACATACTTAACATAATAGATACCCTTAAAAAGATTCATAGAAAATACCGACTTTACCTAACCTACTTAGTATGTTAAGATAAGCATCTTATTGCTTCGTAATTACAATTATTACCTAACCTATAATAGATATAGGTTAAGTAATAATTGTAATTACGAAGCAATAAGATTCTTATCTTAAGATACTAACAAGGTTAGGTAAGGTCGGTGTTTTCTATGAATCTTTTTAAGGGTATCTATTATGTTTAGTATATCACCTATGCACGTAGTTAATAAGTCAATATTGACTTTACGAATTTGCGAGAACGGGTTGCCCTGGAATACGATCCCCTGCCGCAAAGAATCGTTTTTTTCATCCAAGTACACATTTTTACTGTTGCGTTAAACTGAAGCTACAGTTAAGGAATTGCGCCCAGTAAATCCTCCCCGGCCAGGATACGAACCCATGACATAGCGCTCGCGGAACGCCAGGCGAGTGTCTTACCAGTACACCACGGAGACTGATTTTATTTATTTAATTTAGAAAAATATTGACAGACAGGGAGAAAAGGGGAGAGATGGAGAGGCAGACAGAAAGAGAGAGGTGAGAAACAAAGGGAGAGATACAGAAGGAGAGAGAGAGAGAGAGAGAAGAGGAATGAGAAGAAAGAGAGGAGAGAGGCAGAGATAGAGATGAAGAGACAGAGAGGCAGAGACAGAGGGGCAGAGACAGAGATGAAGAGGCAGAGACAGAGAGGCAGAGACAGAGGGGCAGAGACAGAGACAGAGAGACAGAGGGGCAGAGGCAAAGACTGAGACATAGAGGTAGAGACAGAGGGGCAGAGACAGAGATGTAGAGGCAGAGACATAGAGGTAGAGACAGAGGGGCAGAGACAGAGGGGCAGAGACAGAGGGGAAGAGACAGAGAGGCAGAGACATAGAGGCAGAGACAGAGAGACAGAGATGAAGAGACAGAGGCAGAGTGGCAGAGACCGAGAGAGAGAGGCAGAGGCAGAAACAGAGAGGCAGAGATAGAGAGACCGAGACAGAGAGGCAGAAACAGAGAAAGTGAAGCAGAAACAGAGAAAGTGAGGCAGAGACAGACAGGAAGAAACAGAGAAACAAGGCGAGAGACAGAGAGGATGAGAAGAAGACAGAACGAGCGGCTGGGTGAGGTGCAGTAGCACTGGGAGCAAGGCGGCGCACACGGGCTGGCTACACCCCTCGTGTGGGAAAATCTGACTCCAATAATTTGTAATTAAAATAAAACATTTCGATAGCTGTGAAGGACCATCACTTTTTGAGAAAAAGTGGAAAACACAATGAGACAATGGATGAAACAGATACCAAGAACTAGTGTCCTATGGATCTTAGTGAAACTGTATTTCTTACGTAAAGGGAGACAAATTAACCTGCACAAAATTTGGAGGTTACATGCTAAAAGATTAATGCATCCCTAGCATTATTCTGGTGCTGGTTCCTCACCAGAGTAAATAAATTATGAAAGTAAATAAGGTTGATTATATAATATTAATTAGAGGTAAATGCACCTCAATATACTACTGGATAGAATAGTAGAGTATGTGGTAAATCAATGGGTTAGTATAATTGATCTCGGGAGATCACTAATACAACTACGGAGTTATTACTACGAGTAAACATGAACAGCTTAGCTGTAAAACTAGAGAGGTGTAATCAGTTGCCACGTTCCACCGATGACGTGTTGCATAGGGCAAATTGTTGCACGTGAGGATGGGGAAGCCTAGCACTTCCCTTGACGTCGACTCGCAGCTGGAAGGCAATTTCATTGTAGAAATCTTCTACATAACAAACTACAAGTACATCCTAAATTAAGTAAATCTTCCTTAAAGGTATGATGATCATTGTAGAAACCTCCTGCAAATATCTGTGCAATTTATGTTCAAGCACTGTAAATTTCTTCTGCATAAATAATGAATATAATCGCATATTTAGATCATAAAACTTCTAAAGACACGTACGGGATTTTGTTAATTTATATACGGCATAACGACAACTAGCCTAAATGTTAACTGTGGCCACATGGTAACAAACAGGAAATAATAGTTGCCGAGCCGCGTGTCCGTTGATGTAGAGAACTGTGCAATCCTTCGTCCTCCAGCAGCTGCTTGAGGGGCGCTAACTATAGAATTGCAGATATACTAACTCTGGGACACGGCTAGATGTGCCAAATGACGTGGCACCGCTCTACTGGTTGTGGGAGCGAAACCAGTAGAGCGGTCGAAACGATCGAAACGTAGCTCTCTGTTGCACGCTACTAAAGGCGTCTGAGTCGTGTGGTGACTGGTCACGTTCTCGCGTCTTCCTCCTCTTCCCGATTGCCCATGTGCGACTCTCGATAGTCATCTCGAGCGTAAATGGATATATATATATATATATATATATATATATATATATATATATATATATATATATATATATATATATATATATATATATATATATATATATTATATATATATATATATATATATGTCGTACCTAATAGCCAGAACGCACTCTTCAGCCTACTATTCAAGGCCAGATTTGCCTAATAAGCCAAGTTTTCATGAATTAATGTTTTTTCGTCTACCTAACCTACCTAACCTAACCTAACCTAGCTTTTTTTGGCTACCTAACCTAACCTTACCTATAAATATAAGTTAGGTTAGGTTAGGTAGGGTTGGTTAGGTTCGGTCATATATCTACGTTAATTTTAAGTCCAATAAAAAAAAATTGACCTCATACATAGAGAAACGGGTTGCTTTATCATTTGATAAGAAAAAAATTATAGTAAGTATATTAATTCAGGAAAACTTGGCTTATTAGGCAAATCGGGCCTTGAATAGTAGGCTGAGAAGTGAGTTCTGGCTACTAGGTACGACATATATATATATATATATATTTTTATATATATATATATATATATATATATATATATATATATATATATATATATATTTATATATATATATATATATATATATATATATATATATATATATATATATATATATATATATATATATTATATATATATATATATATATATATATATATATATATATATATATATATATATATATATGTGTGTGTGTGTGTGTGTGTGTGTGTGTGTGTGTGTGTGTGTGTGTGTGTGTGTGTGTGTGTGTGTGTGTGTGTGTGTGTATATCACGAAAATAAACACGTGTTTAAAAATGTGACAATGTCAGACCACGGAGGAAAAATGAAACAGGAATTTCCTTAAGTACTTTCGTATATTAATACATCTTCAGAAGGAGTGCCTTCTGAAGATGTATTAATATACGAAAGTACTTAAGGAAATTCCTGTTTCATTTTTCCTCCATGGTCTGACATTGTCATATATATATATATATATATATATATATATATATATATATATATATATATATATATATATATATATATATATATATATATATATATATATATATGTATATATATATATATATATATATATATATATATATATATGTCGTACCTAATAGCCAGAACTCACTTTTTGGCCTACTATGCAAGGCCCGATTTGCCTAATAGGCCAAGTTTTCCTGAATTAATATATTTTCTCTAATTTTTTTCTTATGAAACAATAAAGCCACCCATTTCATTATGTATGAAGTCATTTTTTTTTATTGGAGTTAAAATTAACGTAGATATATGACCGAACCTAACCAACCCTACCTAACCTATCCTAACCTATCTCTATAGGTTAGGTTCGGTTAGGTAGCCGAAAAAGTTAGGTTAGGTTAGGTTAGGTAGGTTAGGTAGTCGAAAAACAATTAATTCATGAAAACTTGGCTTATTAGGCAAATCGAGCCTTGCATAGTAGGCTGAGAAGTGCATTCTGGCTACTAGGTACGACATATATATATATATATATGTATATATATATATATATATATATATATATATATATATATATATATATATATATATATATATATATATATTATATTATATATAATATATATTATATATTATATATTATATATATAGAATAGTAGGCTGAGAAGTGCGTTCTGGCTATTAGGTACGACATATATATATATATATATATATATATATATATATATGTATATCACGAAAATAAACACGTGATTAAAAATGTGACAATGTCAGACCACGGAGGAAAAATGAAACAGGAATTTCCTTAAGTACTTTCGTATATTAATACATCTTCAGAAGGAGTCATTCCTTCTGAAGATGTATTAATATACGAAAGTACTTAAGGAAATTCCTGTTTCATTTTTCCTCCGTGGTCTGACATTGTTATATATATATATATATATATATATATATATATATATATATATATATATATATATATATATATATATATATATATATATATATATATATATACATATATATATATATATATGTATATATATATATATATATATATATATATATATATATATATATATATATTTATATATATATATATATATATATGTCGTACCTAGTAGCCAGAACGCACTATTCAGCCTACTATGCAAGGCCCGATTTGCCTAATAAGCCAAGTTTTCATGAATTAATTGTTTTTCGACTACCTAACCTACCTAACCTAACCTAACCTAACTTTTTCGGCTACCTAACCAAACCTAACCTATAAAGATAGGTTAGGTTAGGTTAGGTAGGGTTGGTTAGGTTCGGTCATATATCTACGTTAATTTTAACTCCAATAAAAAAAATTGACCTCATACATAATGAAATGGGTAGCTTTATCATTTCATAAGAAAAAAATTAGAAAAAATATATTAATTCAGGAAAACTTGGCTTATTAGGCAAATCGGGCCTTGAATAGTAGGCCAAAAAGTGAGTTCTGGCTACTAGGTACGACATATATATATATATATATATATATATATATATATATATATATATATATATATATATATATATATATATATATATATATATATATATATATATATATATATATATATATCGTACCTAGTAGCCAGAACGCACTTCTCAGCCTACTATGCAAGGCCCGATTTGCCTAATAAGCCAAGTTTTCATGAATTAATGTTTTTTCGACCACCCAACCTACCTAACCTAACCTAACCTAACTTTTTCGGCTACCTAACCTAACCTAACCTATAAAGATAGGTTAGGTTAGGTTAGGTATGGTTGGTTAAGTTCGGTCATATATCTACGTTCATTTTAACTCCAATAACAAAAAATTGACCTCATGCATAATGAAATGGGTAGCTTTATCATTTCATAAGAAAAAAATTAGAGAAAATATATTAATTCAGGAAAACTTGGCTTATTAGGCAAATCGGGCCATGCATAGTAGGCTGAGACGTGCGTTCTGGCTACTAGGTACGACATATATATATATATATATATATATATATATATATATATATATATATGTCGTACCTAGTAGCCAGAACGCACTTCTCGGCCTACTATGCAAGGCCCGATTTGCCTAATAAGCCAAGTTTTCCTGAATTAATATATTTTCTCAAATTTTTTTCTTATGAAATGATAAAGATACCCATTTCATTATGTATGAGGTCAATTTTTTTTTATTGGAGTTAAAATTAACGTAGATATATGACCGAACCTAACCAACCCTACCTAACCTAACCTAACCTATCTTTATAGGTTAGGTTAGGTTAGGTTAGGTAGCCGAAAAAGTTAGGTTAGGTTAGGTTAGGTAGGTTAGGTAGTGGAAAAAACAATTAATTCATGAAAACTAGGCTTATTAGGCAAATCGGGCCTTGCATAGTAGGCTGAGAAGTGCGTTCTGGCTACTAGGTACGACATATATATATATATATATATATATATATATATATATATATATATATATATATATATATGTCGTACCTAGTAGCCAGAGCGCACTTTTCAGCCTACTATGCAAGGCCCGATTTGCCTAATAAGCCAAGTTTTCCTGAATTAATATATTTTCTCTAATTTTTTCTTATGAAATGATAAAGCTACCCATTTCATTATGTATGAGGTCAAATTTTTTTTATTGGATTTAAAATTAACGTAGATATATGACCGAACCTAACCAACCCTACCTAACCTAACCTAACCTATCTTTAAAGGTTAGGTTAGGTTAGGGAGCCGAAAAAGTTAGGTTTGGTTAGGTTAGGTAGGTTAGGTAGTCGAAAAACAATTAATTCATGAAAACTTGGCTTATTAGGCAAATCGAGCCTTGCATAGTAGGCTGAGAAGTGTGTTCTGGCTACTAGGTACGACATATATATATATATATATATATATATATATATATATATATATATATATATATATATATATATATATATATATATATATATATATATATGTCGTACCTAGTAGCCAGAACGCACTTCTATGCCTACTATGCAAGGCCAGATTTGCCTAATAAGCCAAGTTTTCATGAATTAATTGTTTTTCGTCTACCTAACCTACCTAACCTAACCAAACCTAACTTTTTCGGCTACCTAACGTAACCTAACCTATAAAGATAGGTTAGGTTAGGTTAGGTAGGGTTGGTTAGGTTCGGTCATATATCTACGTTAATTTTAACTCCAATAAAAAAAAATTCACCTCATACGTAATGAAATGGGTAGCTTTATCATTTCATAAGAACAAAATTAGAGAAAATATATTAATTCAGGAAAACTTGGCTTATTAGGCAAATCGGGCCTTGCATAGTAGGCTGAGAAGTGCGTTCTGGCTACTAGGTACGACATATATATATATATATATATATATATATATATATATATATATATATATATATATATATATATATGTATATATATATATATATATATATATATATATATATATATATATATATATATATTGGTGTATACTGGCAGCAGGTTTTCTTTCAAACATGTTTCATTGAATATGACCGCATATTCTGTATTTATTATTTTCTGGTTTAGGGCTTCTATCCCTCTAACTATTTTCTTAGCATCAGGGCTTAATTGAAATAGGAGTTCTCCAAAACTCATTTTCGTACTTTTAAGGTGAAGAAAAGAAGTGATTTACTATAGAGTGTATTACACTTATTTACTCTACCCACCATGGGAGTAAGGACAAGACAAGAACATATCGATGCCAACACAGAAGACAATGTCCAACATAACAGGCCAATTACACTGGATTAATCTTTGTGTTTAGATAGGAGATGCCTCGTATGGGCCAATAAGCCTTCTGCAGCCCCTATGTTTATCCCTTATGTATCCCCCCATGTTTTCACCTTCATTGTATTATCACCTGACCTAATGCGGGTATAAAATCAACTAGTATTGTAAGATCTGTTCACTTGAGAATGAACCATGGAGGTTCGAAACGTCGTGCAAATTATACAAATAAGTGTAATACACTCTATAGTAAATCACTTCTTTTCTTCACCTTAAAAGTACGAAAATGAGTTTTGGAGAACTCCTATTTCAATTAAGCCCTGATGCTAAGAAAATAGTTAGAGGGATAGAAGCCCTAAACCAGAAAATAATAAATACAGAATATGCGGTCATATTCAATGATATATATATATATATATATATATATATATATATATATATATATATATATATATATATATATATATATATATATATATATATATATATATATATATGAGGTGGTGACGAGTATTGATGTCACATTTAATTATTCTGTGTTAAAATATAATTTCGCGTAACATAAATTGATTTATTAAAGTCACGCAGCTAATCGAGGAAATTAAAGTGAAATCATATACATTAAAATAATTTCCTCTAGAATGTTTAATATCAACTAAATAAAGGAGTTCCAGTAAGCAGTAGTAAGCTACGAAATTAAACTTATTAGTAAGTAACTATTTTTAGTAAAAGAAATGATAAACTGGACTCTGTTATAAATCCAACTAAATGTGGAAAGAATTCATGTTTCTGCCAGTCGTTCCTCACGTCGTCACTCTGACTAGGAAGAATCTGGCAATATGTTTAATATAAATCATAATGATGATTAAATCTACAAATCAGTGATTTTAGTAACTACTTGTGGTTAATACAAAGGTTGTATAAGTTACAAAGGTGTATGAAACTGTTGGCTATTTCCAAAATCTCGCTGGGGGTCAAACCCCAAACCATTCCTGACCTCAAGATGGATCACATGTTACTGGCAAAGCCTCCCATACACACCTACAGTGTTTATAACATTGTTTACATAATAGTACTCCCCCCCCCCAACACACACACTCCAGAATCTCCCACACCAAGGAACATAAACCCACCAAAAACACACACACATGCACACACACACACACACACACACACACACACACACACACACACACACACACACACACACACACACACACACACACACACACACACACACACACACATACACACACACACACACACACTGTCTTTTTGGGAATAAAGTATGCAATGCGATATAATCTGGAAGAAAATATGAAGGTTGATGCAATTGAAATACCTGACTTTAGAAGAGGACATTATGGCAACCTTAGAAATTTTTTTAGTGGGTATAATTGGACAGACTTGTTGCTAGGCAAGGAAGTGAATGAGATGTATGTCAAGTTTTGTGAAATATATGATAAAGGCACAAAATTTTTTATACCAAAACAGAGAAGCAGAACTAGGAAACAGGATTGGTTCAACAGAAAGTGAGAGAGGGCCACAGACCAAAAGACACAAAAATGGAATCAATACAGAAAGAGGCCAAACCCCCAAACATACCAGCGATACAAAGATGCGAGAAACAACTACACGGCAGTGAGGAGAGAGGCAGAAAGAAATTTTGAAAAAGGGATTGCAGACAAATGTAAAACAGAACCAGGTCTATTCTATAAATTCATAAACAACAAATTGCAGGTAAAGGATGGTATACAGAGGTTGAAAATGGGAAATAGATTCACGGAAAATGAAAAGGAAATGTGTGAAACATTAAACGAAAAGTTCCAAAGTGTGTTTGTACAAAATGAAATCTTCAGGGAACCAGATACAATAAGAATTCCAGAGAACCATATAGAGCACATAGAGGTGTCTAGAGATGAAGTGGAAAAAATGCTCAAGGAGCTAAATAAGAACAAGGCAGTTGGTCCAGATGGAGTTTCACCATGGGTTCTGAGAGAATGTGCACCTGAGCTCAGCATTCCTCTTCAACTGATTTTTCAGGCATCCCTGTTTACAGGAGTTGTAGCTGATGTGTGGAAAAAGGCTAACATACTTCCAATCTACACAAGTGGAAGCAGGGAAGACCCCCTTAATTATAGACCGGTATCATTGAAAAGTGTAATAGTCAAAATATTGGAAAAAATAATTAAAACTAAATGGGTAGAACACCTGGAGAGAAATGATATAATGTCAGACAGACAGTATGGATTTCGATCTGGAAGATCCTGTGAATCGAATTTACTCAGTTTCTATGATCGAGCAACAGAGATATTACAGGAAAGAGATGGTTGGGTTGACTGCATCTATCTGGTCCTAAAAAAGGCTTTCGACAGAGTTCCACATAAGAGGTTGTTCTGGAAACTGGAAAATATTGGAGGGGTGACAGGTAAGCTTCTAACATGGATGAAAAATTTTCTGACTGATAGAAAAATGAGGGCACTGGTCAGAGCAATGTATCGGACAGGAGAAATGTCACAGGTGGAGTACCACAGGGTTCAGTTCTTGCACCAGTGATGTTTA
Organism: Procambarus clarkii; assembly: GCF_040958095.1. Lineage (NCBI taxonomy): Eukaryota > Metazoa > Arthropoda > Malacostraca > Decapoda > Cambaridae > Procambarus > Procambarus clarkii. Next base: position 30,796,288 of record NC_091199.1, read on the forward strand.
TTGTCTACATAAATGATCTACCAGCTGGTATACAGAATTATACGAACATGTTTGCTGATGATGCTAAGATAATAGGAAGGATAAGAAACTTAGATGATTGTCATGCCCTTCAAGATGACCTGGACAAAATAAGTATAGGGAGCACCACTTGGCAAATGGAATTTAATGTAAATAAATGCAATGTTATGGAATGTGGAATAGGAGAACATAGACCCCACACAACCTATATATTATGTGAGAAATCTTAAAAGTATTCTGATAAAGAAAGAGAGGTGGTTCTAGATAGAAAACTATCACCTGAGGACCACATAAAGAATATTGTACAAGGAGCCTCTGCCACGCTTTCTAACTTCAGATATGCTTTTAAATACATGGATGGCGATATACTAAAGAAAGTGTTCACGACTTTTGTTAGGCCAAAGCTAGAATATGCAGCGGTTGTGTGGTGCCCATATCTTAAGAAGCACATCAATAAACTGGAAAGGTTCAAAGACATGCTACTAAGTGGCTCCCAGAACTAAAGGGCAAGAGCTACGAAGAGAGGTTAGAGGCATTAAATATGCCAAAACTGGAAGACAGAAGAAAAAGAGGTGATATGATCACTACATACAAAATAGTAGCAGGAATTGATAAAATCGATAGGGAAGAGTTCCTGAGACCTGGAACTTTAAGAACCAGATGTCATAGATATAAACTAGCTAAACACAGATGCCGAAGAAATATAAGAAAATTCACTTTCGCAAATAGAGTGGTAGACAGTTGGAACAAGTTAAGTGAGAAGGTGGTGGAGGCCAAGACCGTCAGTAGTTTCAAAGCGTTATATGACAAAGAGTGCTGGGAAGATGGGACACCACGAGCGTAGCTCTCATCCTGTAACTACACTTAGGTAATTACACACACACTCACACACACACACACACACACACACACACACACACACACACCACACACACACACACACACACACACACACACACACACACACACACACACACACACACACACACACACACACACACACACACACACACACACACACACACACACACACACACACACACACACACACACACACACACACACACACACAGGTCAGTAGGACACAGTGTGTGCAGTAGGACGGCGGTCAGTGAACAAGGGTAGGACGTGCAGTCCGCGAATTACTTCAATATTCTCGGGATATTTACGTACCAGTGAGCCCAAAACATAGTTTTTGGTCATATGAAAGGTACAGCAACGCAGTGATAACGCAACATAGTGAATTCTTATAACGTTTGATAAGAAAAAAATTGAAAAAGAACGAGATTGTGGCAAGACGATGGCACCAGAGGCCGCGAAGGGAAGAGTTTTGGACCACGACGTGGGAGGACCTCTGGCTGGGACGTCAACAACAATATCGGACATCGCTTCATAAATCACCTAATTGTGCTGTGGGATGCTTACTCGGAGGTGAGTGCCTCTCAAAGTCAGTCATATAAGGTGTACAGTGTTTTTTATATAGTAATTAGCTTTGAACATAAGTAATTAAAATACGAAAAAGTAGCTCAAGAGCCTCAGCTTGGTATCAGCTTCTCACACCTGTGTGTTACATTACACCGCCACTGACTAGACCTACCCCCCCCCCCTCCTCCTCACCACAACAAGCCAGTGTAAACACACACACACATGCACGCACGCACACACTGGTGACCGCTCACCCTCACTCACCCACCCTCACCCCTCACGTTCCCACGCCTTACACTGTCCCAAGACACCCCCCTACCCCTCCCCCTATACACAAACACCCCCGCACTCAACACACACACACACACACACACACACACACACACACACACACACACACACACACACACACACACACACACACACACACACACACACACACACACACACACACACACGCACACACGCACACACACACACACGCACACACGCACACGCACACACGCACACACGCACAACCTCTCTCTGTACCCACCCGCACTAACCCACCCCCACACACCCTCTCCATCCCCCTCCCTCACTTCCACCTTCCACCTCTCCCCATATACTCACACACCTCCTCTCTCTCTCTCTCCCCCCCCCCTGTCTCTCTCTCTCTCTCTCTCTCTCTCTCTCTCTCTCTCTCTCTCTCTCTCTCTCTCTCTCTCTCTCTCTCTCTCTCTCTCTCTCTCTCTCTCTCTCTCTCTCTCTCTCTCTCCCCCCCCCCTCTCTCTCTCTCTCTCTCTCTCTCTCTCTCTCTCTCTCTCTCTCTCTCTCTCTCTCTCTCTCTCCCTCCCTCCCCCTTTCTCTCTCTCTCTCTCCCTCCCCCTTTCTCTCCCTCTCCCCCTCTCTCTCCCTCTCCCCCTCTCTCTCCCTCTCCCCCTCTCCCTCCCTCTCCCCCTCTCTCTCCCTCTCCCCCTCTCTCTCTCCCTCTCTCTCCCTCTCCCCCTCTCTCTCCCTCCCCCCTCTCTCTCCCTCCCCCCTCTCTCTCTCCCTCCCCCTCTCTCTCCCCCTCCCCCCCTCTCTCTCCCCCTCCCCCCTCTCTCTCCCCCTCCCCCTCTCTCTCTCCCCCTCCCCCTCTCTCTCTCCCCCTCCCCCTCTTTCTCTCCCCCCCTCTCTCTCTCCCCCTCCCCCTCTCTCTCCCTCACCCCCTCTCTCCCTCCCCTCTCTCTCTCCCTCCCCTCTCTCTCTCCCTCCCCTCTCTCTCTCCCTCCCCTCTCTCGCTCCCACCCTCTCTCTCTTCCTCCCCCTCTCTCTCTTCCTCCCCCCCCCCCTCTCTCTCCCTCCCCCCCCTCTCTCTCTCTCTCTCTCTCTCTCTCTCTCTCTCTCTCTCTCTCTCTCTCTCTCTCTCTCTCTCTCTCTCTCTCTCTCTCACACACACACACACTCATAGGGAAATCATGGAAGGGAGACGAACTCTGACTGCCAAACGCAGGACATTCACAACTGGAACAAACACAGAGGATGGGATGGAACAGGAAGCCTGGATGAAGGAAGTACTCCAGCAAATGCAGAATGAATTCAGTGAAGGACTGAGGGTAATGAGGGAGACAGTAGCCAACCTGCAAGATGATTTAAGGGCAGCAAAGGAGGAGATAAGATACCTAAAGGAGACTCTTCCACAATACCAGGCACAAACCGTACCCCAGGGAGATGGGAATGCTACTGTGGAGGGGACCACCACAACCCAGATCTCATTTGCTGAAATGCTTAAAAAGAGCCCTGAAGCTAGGTCTGCGGTTAAGGAAGTTGCCATGGAAGTGGCTTCCTCTCAGGAAGCAGCTAGATGTACTAGCCGGCTGATAGAGAGAAATAGAGCAGTAGTAGTAGCAGGCATTGAAGAACAAACAGGGACCAGACCAAAGGAGCGGAGAGACAAGGACAAAAACATGATTAAAGAGATCCTTAAAGAGGTAAGGATGGGGGGAGCTGAGCGAAATGTTGAAAAGGTTTTCAGGCTTGGAAAGTACAACAAGGACAGAGACCGAATGATAAAGGTGGTTTTCATGAGCGAAATCGCGAAAGAGGAACTGCTAGCAAGGAAGTGTTGTCTAAAAGGTGTAGAGAAGTTCAAGAAAATATTCCTGCAGAGGGATATGACAAGGGAAGAGAGAATACGGACAGCAGACGCGAGGAAGGAGCGCAGGGAGAGAGAAGGAAATCAGAGTACCACAACCCGGAACCCTACAATCCCAGAGCGAAGTGGAGAACCCTCCTCAAACAGTGCAACAGCCACAGGGATTGGGGCACCACCCCCAAATTCTACCCAACAGACACCCAACCTGCCCCATCCCCTGTCAGCCCCCCACTAAGTACCCACCTAGGGCACCCTCCCCCCACCCACCCCCCTCCCCCCACTCACCCCCCTTCTCCCCCTCACCCCTCACCCCAGGACCTCCCTTCCCCCCCATCCCCCATGCCCTCCCTTCTCCCACATGCCTTCCCGTCTCCCCCACCCCCATGCCCTCCCTTCCCCCCCTCCCCCCTAAGCCCCCCACTCTCCCCCACCCCACCTAAGTCTTCCCCTCTCCCCCACTCCCCTAAACCCTCCCCTCTTCCTCACCCACCTCAGCCCTCCCTTTTCCCCCACGCCCCCCAAGCCCTCCACCCTTTTCTCTCCCCCCAAGCCCCCCCATCTCCCCTATCCCCCACAGCCTCTCCTCCCCCCATGCTTCCCCAACCCTCCCTCTCTTACCCACCCCCTGTACCCTCCCCCTCTTATCCACCCCCTGTACCCTCCCCCTCTCCCCCACCACCCCAAGCCCTCCCTCCTCCACCAATCCCCCCGTGCCAGGTCCCCCCAGCTCCCACTCACCCCAGATCCCAAAGGTCCCCCCCAGAAAAGAAGCAGAAGAGAGTCAGTTTCAGGGTGATGTACTCGAACATAGATGGGATCACAAGCAAGACAAGTGAACTAAGGGAAAGAGCACAAGAAGTTAACCCAGATGTAATCGGACTCACTGAAACAAAACTCTCTGGAATCATAACGAATGCCGTGTTTCCCCAGGGGTATACAGTAATAAGGAAAGAGAGGGAAGGTAGAGGAGGAGGCGGAGTGGCCCTACTCATGAGAAGGGAATGGAGTTTTAAGGAGATGGCCATCCCGGGCTGTGAGGAGTTCAGAGACTACATAGCAGGCACCATAACAATGGGAGGACCAAGAATAGTAGTAGCAGTAATATACAACCCTCCACCAAATGACAGGAGACCCAGTCAAGAGTATGAAAACAACAACAAGGCAGCTAACACTATAATTGAGAGGGCAGCCTCTGCTGCCTGTAGAAATAGATCCCACCTGCTCATCATGGGCGACTTCAATCACGGAAAGATTGACTGGGAGAACAAGGAACCGCATGGAGGCGAGGATACGTGGAGAGCCAAACTATTGGAGGTGGTGACAAGCAACTTTTTAACCCAGCATGTCGGAGAACCCACAAGGATGAGAGGCAATGACGAACCAGCGAGACTCGACCTAGTCTTCACTCTGAACGACTCCGACATAAGAGAAATCGGTTTTGAGGACCCAGTAGGAATGAGCGACCACAGTGTACTGGTGTTTGAGTACTTGATTGAAGAAGGGTTATTGAACTCGAGGAGGGATACCGAAACCAAAAGGTTAGCATACCGAAAGGGAAACTATGAGGGGATAAGAAAATTCCTAACAGATATAGCATGGGAAACAGAGCTCAGGGGAAAGACGGCCCAAGATATGATGGATTACATCACGCAGAAGTGCAAGGACGCAGCGAACAAGTTTGTCCCAGTCCAAAAGGAAAACAGAGAAATGAAGATGAGAAACCCATGGTTTAATCAAAGATGTAGGCTAGCTAAGCAGCAAAGTAAAAGGGCATGGAGAAACTATAGGAATAACAGGACACTGGAGAGCAGAGAAAGATACCAGAATGCCAGGAATGAATATGTCAGGATGAGAAGAGAGGCAGAAAGACAATACGAAAATGACATCGCAAGCAAGGCAAAGACTCAGCCTAAATTGTTGCATAGCCACATTAGGAGAAAAACAACAGTAAAGGAACAGGTTATGAGATTAAGGATAGGGGCGGAAGGATTCACTACAAATGACAAGGAAGTGTGTGAGGAATTGAATAAGAAATTCCAGGAGGTCTTCACCTTAGAACAAGGAGAAATTCCAGAGGTAAGTGAGGGAATAGCTAACCAGGAACCACTGGAAGAGTTTGAGATTACCAGTGGGGAAGTAAGGAAGTGTTTACTAGAGTTGGACGTGACAAAGGCTATAGGCCCAGATGGAATCTCCCCTTGGGTTCTAAAGGAAGGAGCAAGAGAACTGAGCCTACCACTCTCCATAGTGTATAACAAATCACTGGCAACAGGGGAACTGCCAGATATTTGGAAAGCAGCTAACGTAGTCCCGATATACAAGAAAGGGGATAGACAGGAGGCACTGAACTACAGGCCAGTGTCCCTAACCTGCATACCATGCAAGCTGATGGAGAAGATTGTGCGAAAAAAACTAGTGGAGCATCTGGAGCGAAGGAACTTTGTAACACAGCATCAACATGGGTTCAGGGATGGCAGGTCCTGCCTCACAGGGTTACTTGAATTCTACGACCAGGCAACAAAAATAAGGCAAGAAAGAGAAGGGTGGGCAGACTGCATATTTTTGGATTGTCAGAAAGCCTTTGATACAGTGCCACACAAGAGGCTAGTGCGAAAGTTGGAGATGCAGGCTGGAGTGAGAGGGAAGGTACTCCGGTGGATAGAGGAATACCTAAGCAACAGGAGACAACGAGTCTGTGTGAGGGGTGAGGTCTCAGATTGGCGAGACGTCACAAGTGGAGTCCCGCAGGGGTCAGTCCTTGGACCTATACTGTTTCTGGTATATGTAAATGATCTCCCAGAGGGTATAGATTCGTTCCTCTCAATGTTTGCCGACGATGCAAAAATTATGAGGAGGATTGAAACAGAGGATGATAGTAGGAGGCTACAAGATGACCTGGATAGACTGAGTGAATGGTCCAACAAATGGCTGTTGAAGTTCAACCCGAGTAAATGCAAAGTAATGAAACTAGGAAGTGGAAACAGGAGGCCAGGCACAGGATACAGAATAGGAGATGAAGTACTTAATGAAACAGACAGAGAGAAAGATCTAGGAGTTGATATCACACCAAACCTGTCTCCTGAAGCCCACATAAAGAGAATAACGTCTGCGGCATATGCGAGGCTGGCTAACATCAGAACGGCGTTCAGGAACCTGTGTAAGGAATCATTCAGAATCTTGTACACCACATATGTAAGACCACTCACCCCAGACTGATAGAGATAGAGGATATAGGACTAGAATAGTCAGAATATTGAGAGGCATCCTGGAGTATGCGGCCCCAGCATGGAGCCCGTACCTTGTCAAGCACAAGACGAAGCTGGAAAAAGTCCAAAGGTATGCTACTAGACTAGTCCCAGAACTAAGAGGCATGAGTTATGAGGAAAGGCTGCGGGAAATGCACCTCACGACACTGGAAGACAGAAGAGTAAGGGGGGACATGATCACAACCTACAAAATCCTCAGGGGAATCGACCGGGTAAACAAGGATGAACTATTCAACACTGGTGGGACGCGAACAAGGGGACACAGGTGGAAGCTGAGTACCCAAATGAGCCACAGAGACGTTAGAAAGAACTTTTTCAGTGTCAGAGTAGTTAGTAAATGGAATGCATTAGGAAGTGATGTGGTGGAGGCTGACTCCATACACAGTTTCAAATGTAGATATGATAGAGCCCAATAGGCTCAGGAATCTGTACACCAGTTGATTGACGGTTGAGAGGCGGGACCAAAGAGCCAGAGCTCAACCCCCGCAAGCACAATTAGGTGAGTACAATTAGGTGAGTACACACACACACACACACACACACACACACACACACACACACACACACACACACACACACACACACACACACACACACACACACACACACACACACACACACACACACACACACACACACACACACACACACACACACACTTTGCTTGCCACTCTCCATAGTGTATAGTAAGTCACTAGAGACGGGAGACCTACCAGAAATATGGAAGACGGCGAATGTGGTCCCAATATACAAAAAGGGCGACAGACAAGAGGCACTGAACTACAGGCCAGTGTCCTTGACTTGTATACCATGCAAGGTGATGGAGAAGATCGTGAGAAAAAACCTGGTAACACATCTGGAGAGAAGGGACTTCGTGACAAATCGCCAACATGGATTCAGGGAGGGTAAATCTTGCCTTACAGGCTTGATAGAATTCTACGATCAGGTGACACGGATTAAGCAAGAAAGAGAGGGCTGGGCGGACTGCATTTTCTTGGATTGTCGGAAAGCCTTTGACACAGTACCGCATAAGAGGCTGGTACATAAGCTGGAGAGACAGGCAGGTGTAGCTGGTAAGGTGCTCCAGTGGATAAGGGAGTATCTAAGCAATAGGAAGCAGAGAGTTACGGTGAGGGGTGAGACCTCCGATTGGCGTGAAGTCACCAGTGGAGTCCCACAGCGCTCTGTACTCGGTCCTATCTTGTTTCTGATATATGTAAATGATCTCCCGGAGGGTATCGATTCATTTCTCTCAATGTTTGCGGACGATGCTAAAATTATGAGAAGGATTAAAACAGAAGAGGACTGTTTGAGGCTTCAAGAAGACCTAGACAAGCTGAAGGAATGGTCGAACAAATGGTTGTTAGAGTTTAACCCAACCAAATGTAATGTAATGAAGATAGGTGTAGGGAGCAGGAGGCCAGATACAAGGTATCATCTGGGAGAGGAAATTCTTCAGGAGTCAGAGAAGGAAAAAGAATTGGGGGTTGATATCACGCCAGACCTGTCTAATGCAGCACATATCAAGCGGATAACATCAGCGGCATATGCCAGGCTGGCCAACATACGAACGGCATTCAGAAACTTGTGTAAAGAATCATTCAGAACTTTGTATACCACATATGTCAGGCCAATCCTGGAGTATGCAGCCCCAGCATGGAGTCCATATCTTGTCAAAGATAAGACTAAACTGGAAAAGGTTCAAAGGTTTGCCACCAGACTAGTACCCGAGCTGAGAGGTATGAGCTACGAGGAGAGACTACGGGAATTAAACCTCACTTCGCTGGAAGACAGAAGAGTTAGGGGGGACATGATCACCACATTCAAGATTCTGAAGGGGATTGATAGGGTAGATAAAGACAGTCTATTTAACACAAGGGGAACACGCACAAGGGGACACAGGTGGAAACTGAGTGCCCAAATGAGCCACAGAGATATTAGAAAGAACTTTTTTAGTGTCAGAGTGGTTGACAAATGGAATGCATTAGGGGGTGATGTGGTGGAGGCTGACTCCATACACAGTTTCAAGTGTAGATATGACAGAGCCCGATAGGCTCAGGAATCTGTACACCTGTTGATTGACGGTTGAGAGGCGGGACCAAAGAGCCAGAGCTCAACCCCCGCAAACACAACTAGGTGAGTACAACTAGGTGAGTACACACACACACACACACACACACACACACACACACACACACACACACACACACACACACACACACACACACACACACACATACGAATCACAAAACTCACACACATAAACAAACATTCCAAACACAAACACACATACAAAACAAATAAAAACCAAATTGTATAAACACATACCAAACACACAAACACAGACAAACACACAAACACAATAGACACATTCCACACACAAAAAACATTCCAAACACACACGCACAGATACATACTAAACACATATATATATTCATACACAGACAAATACACACACCAAACACACAAACAAACACACAAACAAACACCAAACACACAGAAACACACACAAACACATCAAACACACATAAACACACACCAAACACACACACACACACACACTCGAGGTGAGGTGAAGCTGAAGGAGGCAGAAGTCACACTGCAGCAAGCTCCTGGAAATATCGAATTACCTAAGTATTGGGAACAGGTTGAGGGCTATAGTGGTGTCCCAGGTTACATAAAGGTTCAGGGAAGAGTAAAAGCAAATAAAATACAATAAACAAGTAAAACTGAGTGAAAATAGTCGAGTGGAAAAGTTTGTTTTGGTCTAGAACAAAATCAAAGATGGCCGCCGCCACCACCCCCACTGAGAAGGTAGACACACCATCAAATGATGGTTTCAAAGGATTCTCACCACAAGATATAAGGAAAGGAGGTGTTCTTGGCAGGTTAGAGATAATTGAGGACATGCAAATGAAGTATGAAGAAAAAGTGCTTAAATTAGAAGAGGACAATGGAGCTCTTTGGAGTGAGCTTTGCACTCTAAAAGGGTGTATGCTTCAACAAGGTAAGATTATTACTGCATTAACAGACAAGGTAACAAATCAGGAGGAGCAAATCAAGGAACTAGTGAAAGAAAATGAGGCATGGAAAGTGAAGTGTGGTGACTTTGAAGAAATAAACAAGAAGATAGACTCATATGGTGAACAACTCCAAGCAAGCCTAAGGGCTAACATAGAGTTAGGTAAGGATCTCCAACTGGAAACTTCACTGACAACTCACATAGAGGAGGTGAATAAAGAACTAGAAAAGTATAAAGAAGAAATAAAAGCGACATATGCTCAAGTTGTAAAAGAGAAAGAGACTATCAAAGAAGTGTGTTCGGAAGTCAAAACCAGAAATGACCAACAAGAAGCAGAAATTAGGCAAGCAATTAGGAAAGAACTGGTTACCAACAGTAAGCTGGTACAAAACACTGCAGATAGAACTAAGTCCATAATCATTTTTGGATGTTTAGAGAAGGAAATTTCATCTAGGGTGGACCGAGCGGCAGAAGAGATGAAAATCATAGAGAAAATAGTAGGTTTAGGAGAAGGCTCAAAGGAAAATGTCAGTGATTTTAGAAGAATAGGAAAATATGAGAAAGAAAAGAACCGCCCCTTAAGGGTGACCTTTAATGGAGTGAAAAACATGATGGAAGTGCTAAGAAATGCCAGGAAACTGCAGAGTGATGAGGTTGGCAAATCTTGGTCAATAAGACAAGACCTCTCCAAGGAAGACAGAGAAAAGCTGAAAATGAACTTAATTGAGGCAAAACGGCTAAATGGGGATAGAAATGAAGAAGACAGAAATTCTTTTTTTTTACAAAGTGACAGGGACTGGAAAGCTTGTGAAATGGTACATAAAAACAAAGCAACAAGATCAGTAGTGGAAGGGGGAGTAAAGAGCAAAGGAAAAGGGAACATGTTCCTGAAAATTGTATATACCAACATAGATGGAGTGAGGTCAAAAACTTTGGAGTTGCAAGATATAATCCAGCTTAGGGTCCCAGATATTGTTGCATTATCAGAAACGAAACTTGAAGGAAATATAATAAATGAAGTCATATTCCCAAGAGGCTACTCAGTTTGGAGACGTGACAGGAAAACTAGGAAGGGAGGAGGAGTGGCTGTACTGGTGAAAAAACACCTGAAGGTAAAAGAGTTAATATTTGAAAACCCTCGAGATATTGACATAATGGCATTGCAGGTCTGGAATCAGGATGATAACCTGATAATTGTAAATACCTACAGCCCACCAGCAAGCAACACGTGGACAAAGGAAGAACTGGATGACAAACGAGAGGGCCTCATAATGGTCATGAGAGATATTATTGTACAAGCAGATAAAGATAAATCACGACTGTTGATACTGGGGGACTTCAACTTTAGAGCAATAGACTGGGAGGCCTATGAAGCAAGAACGGAGGACTTTTGGACATGCAGATTTGTGAACCTCATTCTGGAGACATTCTTGTATCAACACAAAGCAAGCCACAAGAATGAGGGAAGGAGATATACCGTCAGTACTGGATCTAGTATTCACCAGGAAAGAAGAAGAGATTTTTGACATCCAGTACCTTCCTCCCTTGGGAAAGAGTGATCACGTCCTGTTAGACATTAAATATGCTTTAAGATATCATCTAGAAGAAAATGGGGACATTGAAACAGTTGATAAACTCGATTTAAAGAGAGGCAACTATGGGGAACTTCGAAATTTTTTTAATGAGTGTAATTGGACAGAATTGTTGCTATGCAGGGAAGTAAATGAAATGTATGCCAAATTTTTAAAACTATACGAGGAAGGCACACAAACATTCATACCAAAACAGAGATGCAGGACCAGAAAACAGGATTGGTTCGACAGAAATTGTGAGAGGGCAAGAGACCAAAAGACACAAAAATGGAATCAGTATAGGAAGAGGCCAAACCCCCAAACATACCAGCGATACAAAGATGCGAGAAACAATTATACAGCAGTAAGGAGAGAGGCAGAAAGAAATTTTGAAAAAGGGATAGCAGATAAATGTAAAACAGAACCGGGCCTATTCTAGAAATTCATAAACAACAAATTGCAGGTAAAGGATAATATCCAGAGGTTGGAAATGGGAAACAGATTCACGGAAAATGAAAAGGAAATGTGTGAAACATTAAATGAAAAGTTCCAAAGTGTGTTTGTACAAAATGAAATCTTCAGAGAACCAGACACAATAAGAATTCCAGAGAACAACATAAAGCGGATAGAGGTGTCTAGAGATGAAGTGGAAAATATGCTAAAGGAGCTCGGGAGGAACAAAGCAGCTGGCCCAGATGGCGTTTCACCATGGGTTCTGAGAGAATGTGCATCTGAGCTCAGCATTCCACTTCACCTGATCTTTCAGGCATCCCTGTGTACAGGAATCGTAGCAGACGTGTGGAAACAGGCTAACATAGTTCCAATCTACAAAAGTGGCAGCAGGGAAGACCCCCTCAATTATAGACCTGTATCATTGACAAGTGTAATAGTGAAAGTATTGGAAAAGCTAATCAAAACTAAATGGGTAGAACACCTGGAGAGAAATGATATAATATCAGACAGACAGTATGGTTTTCGATCAGGAAGATCCTGTGTATCGAATTTACTCAGTTTCTATGATCGGGCCACAGAGATATTACAGGAAAGAGATGGCTGGGTTGACTGCATCTATCTGGACCTAAAAAAGGCTTTCGACAGAGTTCCACATAACAGGTTGTTCTGGAAACTGGAAAATATTGGAGGGGTGACAGGTAAGCTTCTATTATGGATGAAAAATTTTCTGACTGATAGAAAAATGAGGGCAGTAATCAGAGGCAATGTATCGGAATGGAGAAATGTCACAAGTGGAGTACCACAGGGTTCAGTTCTTGCACCAGTGATGTTTATTGTGTACATAAATGATCTACCAGTTGGTATACAGAATTATATGAACATGTTTGCTGATGATGCTAAGATAATAGGAAGGATAAGAAATTTAGATGATTGTCATGCCCTTCAAGAAGACCTGGACAAAATAAGTATATGGAGCACCACTTGGCAAATGGAATTTAATGTTAATAAATGTCATGTTATGGAATGTGGAATAGGAGAACATAGACCCCACACAACCTATATATTATGTGAGAAATCTTTAAAGAATTCTGATAAAGAAAGAGATCTAGGAGTGGTTCTAGATAGAAAACTATCACCTGAGGACCACATTAAGAATATTGTGCAAGGAGCCTATGCAATGCTTTCTAACTTCAGAATTGCATTTAAATACATGGATGGCGATATACTAAAGAAATTGTTCATGACTTTTGTTAGGCCAAAGCTAGAATATGCAGCTGTTGTGTGGTGCCCATATCTTAAGAAGCACATCAACAAACTGGAAAAGGTGCAAAGACATGCTACTAAGTGGCTCCCAGAACTGAAGGGCAAGAGCTACGAGGAGAGGTTAGAAGCATTAAATATGCCAAAACTAGAAGACAGAAGAAAAAGAGGTGATATGATCACTACGTACAAAATAGTAACAGAAATTGATAAAATCGACAGGGAAGACTTCCTGAGACCTGGAACTTCAAGAACAAGAGGCCATAGATTTAAACTAGCTAAACACAGATGCCGAAGAAATATAAGAAAATTCACCTTCGCAAATAGAGTGGTAGACGGTTGGAACAAGTTAAGTGAGAAGGTGGTGGAGGCCAAGACCGTCAGTAGTTTCAAAGCGTTATATGACAAAGAGTGCTGGGAAGACGGGACACCACGAGCGTAGCTCTCATCCTGTAACTACACTTAGGTAATTACACTTAGGTAATTACACACACACACACACACACACACACACACACACACACACACACACACACACACACACACACACACACACACACACACACACAAACACACACACATACCAAACACACACCAAACACACACCAAACACACACCAAACACACAGAAACACACACAAACACATCAAACACACACACACACACACACACACACACACACAAACACACACACACACCAAACACACACCAAACACACACCAAACACACACACACAGTTGCAGAAGGCTTATTGAACTCGAGGAGGGGTACTGAAAACAAAAGGCTGGTATTCCGAAAATGAAACTATGAGGAGATAAGAAAATTCCTAACAGATATGACATGGGAAACAGAGCTCAGGGTAAAAACGGCCCAAGGCATGATGGACTACATCACGCAGAAGTGTAAGGAGGCAGGAGACAAGTTTGTCCCAGTCCAAAAAGAAAACAATGAAATGAATATGAAAAACCCTAGGTTTAATCAGGGATGTAGGCTAGCTAAGCAGCAAAGTAAAAAGGCGTGAAGAAAGTATAGAAATAACAGGACACTTGAGAGCAGAGAAAGATACCAGAGAGCCACGAATGAATATGTCAGGTTGAGAAGAGAGGCAGAAAGACAATACGAAAACGACATCGAAAGCAAGGCAAAGACTCAACCTAAATAGCTGCACAGCCACACAAGGAGAAAAACAACAGTAAAGAAGCCGGAAATGAAATTATGGATAGGGGCAGACGGATTCACTACAAACGACAAGGAAGTGTGCGAGAAACTGAATAAGAAATTCCAGGAGGTCTTCACTTTAGAGCAAGGAGAAGCTCCAGAGATAAGACAGGGAATAGTTAACCAGGATCCCACTAGAAGAATTTGAGATTACCAGTGGGGAAGTAAGGAAGCTCTTACTAGAGTTGGATGTGATAATAGCTATTGGTCAAGATGGAATCTCCCCTTGGATACTTAAGGAAGGAGCAGAGGCACTGTGCGTACCACTCTCCATAGTGTATAACGAATCACTGGCAACAGGGAAACTGCCAAGAATTTGGAAAGAGGCTAATGTAGTTCCGATATACTAGAAGGAGGATAGACAGAAGGCACTGAACTACAGGCCAGTGTCCCTAACTTGCATACCATGCAAGCTGATGGAGAAGATTGTGCGAAGAAAGCTTGTGGAACATATGGAGCGAAGGAACTTTGTAACACAGCATCAACATGGGTTCAGGGATGGCAACTCTTGCCTCACGGGATTAATTGAATTCTACGACCATTCAACAAAAAACAGGCAATAAAGAGAGGGGTAGGCAGACTGCATATTTTTAGATTGCCAGGAAGCCTTAACTACAGTATTACACAAGAGGCTAGTGAAAAAAACTGAAAATGCAGGCAGGAATGAAAGGGAAGGAACTCCATTTGTTTAAGGAGTACCTAAGCAACAGAAGACAACGAGTCACTGTGAGGCCTTAGATTGGCGAGACGTTACAAGTAGAGTCCCGCAGGGGTCAGTCTTTGAACCTATACTGTTTCTGATATATGTAAATGATCTCCCAGAGGGCATAGACTCGTTTCTGTCAATGTTTGCTGATGATGCAAAAAATATGATGATTGAAACACAGGATGAAAGTAGGAGGCTACAAGATGACCTAGACAGACTGAATGAATGGTCCAACAAATGGCTGCTAATGTTCAACCCGAGTAAATGCAAAGAAATGAAACGTGGCGGTGGAAACAGGAGGCCAGACACAGTATACAGAATAGGAGATGAAGAACCTAATGAAACGGACAGAGAGAAAGATCTTGGAGTTGATATCACACCAAACTTGTCTCTTGAAGCCCACATAAAAAGAAAAAACATCTGCGGCATATGCGAGGCTGGCTAACATCAGAACAGCCTTCAGGAACCTGTGTAAGGAATCAATCAGAACCTTGTATACCACATATGTAAGACCAATCCTGGAGTAAGCGGCCGCAGCATGGAGCCCGTACCTTGTCAAGCACAAGACGAAGCTTGAAAAAGTTCAGAGGTATGCCACTAGGCTAGTCCCAGAACTAGGAGGCATAAGTTACGAGGAAAGGCTGCGGGAAATGCACCTCACGACACTGGAAGACAGAAGAGTAAGGAGAGACATGATCACTACCTACAAAATATTCAGTGGAATTGACAGGATAGATAAGGATAAACTGTTTAACTCGAAAGGTACACGAACAAGGGACACGGGTGGAAACTGAGTACCCAAATGAGCCACAGGGACGTTAGAAAGAACGTTTTCAGTGTCAGAGTAGTTAACAGGTGGAATGCATTAGTCTGTGATGTGGTGGAGGCTGACTCCATACAAAGTTTCAAATGTAGATATGATAGAGCCCAGTAGGCTCTGGAATCTGTACAACCGTTGATTGTCTGTTGAGAGGCGGGACCAAAGAGCCGGAGCTCAACCCCTGCAAGCACAAATAGGTGAGTACAAATAGATAAGTACACACACACCCTAACGAAAACACACCCTAACGGAAACACAAATGCAGTGTTTCCACAAGACTACTATGTAGTGAGAAAAGAGAGAGAAGGAAGAGAAGGTGGTGGTTTAGCTCTGCTGATAAGAAAGGGCTGGAGTATTGAAGAGATGGTTATTCAGGGCTGTGAAGATTTCAACATAAGACAACATAACAGCTACAATAGCAATTGGAGGACACAAGATTATAGTAGTAGTCATATAACCCACCACCAAACGATAGAAGACCCAGGCAGGAATATCATAGAAACAACATGGCCACCATCAATATAATAGAGAGAGCAGCTTCTGTTGCTAGCAGGAACGGATCCAGACTACTAATCATGGGAGACTTCAACCTCGGGAAGATAGATTGGGTGAACAGAGAACCACATGGAGAGCTAGGCTGCTGGACGTGGCAAGAAGAAACTTTTTAAGCCATCACATCAAGAGACCAACAGGAATGAGAGGAGGGGATGAACCAGCTATGCTTGATCTGATATTTACCCAAAATGAGTGAGATATGAGGGAAGTTAAGTTGGAAGCCCCCTTGGGAATGAGTGATCACAGTGTATTGATCTTTGAGTACCTGGTAGAGCTAGGATTTATCTCCCCCCTAAAAAACTAGGAAACAAAGGGCTGGCATACCGAAGGGGAAATTATGAGGAGATGAGTAATTTCCTAAGGGATATAGCTAGGGACACAGAACTCAGAACTAAGTCCGTACAAGACATGATGGACTAGGTCACCCAAAAGTGTTAGGAGGCAATAAACAAGTTTATCACGGCCCGAAAGGAAAAAAAACGAGAAGCAAAAGAAGAATCCGTGGTTTAATTGGGCATGTATGGAAGCGTAGGAACTGAACAAAATGGGTTGGAGGAACTTCCGAAATGAAAGAACACCAAAAAGCAGAGAGAGATACTAGAGAACTAGGAACGAGTATGTTAGTGTGAGAAAAAAAGCCGAGAAAAAGTATGAAAATGATATAGCTAATAAAGCTAAGACTGAATCAAAGCTACTCCACAGTCCCATTAGGAGGAAAACAACAGTGAAGGAACAGGTGATGAAAATTAGAACGGGAGAGGACAGGTACACAGAGAATGACAAAAACGTGCGTGAAGAACTCAACAACAGGTTCCAGGAAGTCTTTGCAATAGAACGAGGTGAGGTCACTGCGTTTGGAGAGATGGCAGTAAACCAGGCGGCCTTGGAAGGGTTCGAAATTACAGGAGATGATGTCAAGAGACATCTGTAAGATCTGGACATGAGAAAGGCTGGACATGAGAAAGGCTGGACATGAGAAAGGAATCTCACTATAGGTATTGAAAGAGTATGCAGAAGAACTTTGCTTGCCACTCTCCATAGTGACAGGGACAGAGAACTATATTACAATCTGTGACAAGAACGGGGGATTATATTACCATCTTTGACAGGGACGGAGAGCTATATTACCATCTGTGACAGGGACAGAGGTCTATATTAGCATCTGTGACTGGGACGGAGGACTATATTACCATCTGTGACAGGGACAGTGAACTATATTACCATCTGTGACAGGGACGGAGGGCCATATTAACGTCATTGACAAGGGACAAAATGCTATATTTCCATCTGTGACAGGGATGGAGGACTATATTACCATTTGTGACTGAGACGGAGGACTATATTACCACCTATGACAGGGACGGAGAGCTATATTACCATCTGTGACAGTGACGGAGGACTATATTACCAACTGTGACAAGGACAAATGACTATATTACCATCTATGACAGGGACGGAGAGCTATATTACCATCTGTCACAGGGACGGAGGGCTATATTACCATCTGTGACACGGACGGAGATCTATATTACTGTCTATGACAGAGACAGAGAGCTATATTACCGTCTGTGACAGGGAGGGAGGGCTATATTACCCTCTGTGATAGGGACGGAGGGCTATATTAGCCTCTGTGACAGGGACGGAGAGCTATATTACCATCTTTGATAGGGACGGAGGACTATATTACCTTCTGTGACAGGGACGGAGGGCTATATTACCATCTGTGATAGGGACGGAGAGCCATAATACCATCTGTGATAGGGACGGAGGGCTATATTACCATCTTTGATAGGGACGGAGGACTATATTACCTTCTGTGACAGGGACGGAGGGCTATGTTACCGTCTGAGACAGGGACGGAGGGCTATATTACCCTCTGTGATAGGGACGGAGGACTATATTACCTTCTGTAACAGGGACGGAGGACTATATTACCATCTGTGACAGGGACGGAGGGCTATATTACCATCTGTGACAGGGACGGAGGACTATATTACCATCTGTGATACAGACGGAGGGGCTATATTACCAACTGTGACAGGGACGGAGGGCAATATTGCCATCTGGGACAGGGACGGAGGACTATATTAACATCTGTGATAGAGACGGAGGGCTATATTACCAACTGTCACAGGGACGGAGGGCTATATTACCATCTGCGACTGGAACAGAGGAATATATTACCATCATTTCAGAAACGGAGGACTATATCACCCTCTGTGACAGGGACGGAGGGCTATATAACCGTCTGTGACTGGGACGGAGGAAAATATTACCATCTATGACCGGGATGGAGGGCTATATTATCATCTGTGACAGGGACGGACGGCTATATTACCCTCTGTGAAAGGGACAGAGGGCTATATGACCATATGTGACTGGGATTGAGAACTATATTATCATCTGTGACAGGGACGGAGGGCTATATTATCATCTGTGACAGGGACGGAGGGCTATATTATCATCTGTGACAGGGACGGAGGACTATATTACCCTATGTGACAGTGACGGAGGGCTATATTACCGTCTGTGACAGGGACGGAGGGCAATATTACCTTCTATGAAAGGGACGGAGGGTTATATTACCATCTGAGACAGGGCCGGAGGGCTAAATTACTATCTGTGACAGGGACGGAGGGCTATATTACACTCTGTGAGAGACGGAGGGCTATATTACCGTCTGTGACGGGGACGGAGAGTTATATTACCCTCTGTGACAGGGACGAAGGGCTATATTACCATCTGTGACAGGGACGGAGTGCTATATTACCCTCTGTGACACGGACGGAGGCCTATATTACTATCTGTGACAGAGACGGAGAGCTATGTTACCATCTGTGACAGGGACGTAGGGCTATATTACCGTCTGTGACTGGGACGGAGGAAAATATTACCATCTGTGACAGGGATGGAGGGCTATATTATCATCTGTGACAGGGACAAACGGCTATATTATTATCTGTGACAGGGACAGAGGGCTAAATTAACATCTGTGACACAGACGGAGGACTATTTTACCATCTGTGATAGACACGGAGGACTATATTACCATCTGTTACAGAGAAGGAGGGCTATATTAACGTCATTAAAAAGGGACATAGGGCTATATTTCCATCTGTGACAGGGATGGAGGAATATATTACCATCTGCGTCAGGAACGGTGAGCTATATTACCGTCTGTGACAAAGACGGAGAGCTATATTACCATCTGTGACAGGGATGAAGGACTATATTACCAACATTGACTGGGACGGAGAGCTATATTACCATCTGTGACAGGGACGGAGGACTATATTACCATCTGTGACTGGGACGGAGCGCTATATGACCATTTGTGATAGAGACAGAGGGATATATTACCATCTACGACAGAGGAATATGTTAAAATCATTTACAGAAACGGAGGACTATATCACCCTCTGTGACAGGTACGAAGCATAATATTATCATCTGTGACAAAGACGGAGGACTATATTACAATCTGTGACAGGGACGGAGGGATATATTACAGTCTGTGACCGGGACGGAGGGCTATATAACCATCTGTGACAGGAACGGTCAGCTATATTACCCTATGTGACAGGGACTAAGCGCTATATTACCCTCTGTGACAGGGACGGAGGGCTATATTACCATCTGTGACAGGGACGGAGGACTAAATTACCATCTGTGAGAGAGACGGAGGACTATTTTACCATCTGTTACAGAGACGGAGGGCTATAATAACGTCATTAAAAAGGGACATAGGGCTATATTACCATCTGTGACAAGGATGGAAGACTATATTACCATCTGCGTCAGGAACGGTGAGCTATATTACCCTCTGTGACAAAGACTGAGAACTATATTACCATCTGTGACAGGGACGGAGGACTATATTACCATCTGTGACAGAGACGAAGGACTATATTACCATCTATGACAGGGACGGAGAGCTATGTTACCATCTGTGACAGGGACGGGGGCTATATTACCATATGTGACAGGGACGGAGGACTATATTACCAACTGTGACAGGGACAGAGAGCGATATTACCATCTGTGACAAGTACGGAGATCTATATATATATTTTTTTTTTTGAGATATATACAAGAGTTGTTACATTCTTGTAGAGCCACTAGTACGCCTAGCGTTTCGGGCAGGTCCCTGGAATACGATCCCCGCCGCGAACAATTGTTGTTACAACCAAGTGCACATTTTACTGTTGCGTTAAACAGAGGCTACAGTTCATGGATTTGCGCCCAGTAAATCCTCCCCGGCCAGGATACGAACCCATGACAAAGCGCTCGCGGAACGCTAGGCGAGTGTCTTACCACTACACCACGGAGACTGTATTATTGTCTATGACAGGGACGGTGAGCTATATTACTCTCTGTGACAGGGACGGAGAGCAATATTACCATCTGTGACAGGGACAGAGAGATATATTGCCGTCTGTGACAGGGACGGACGCTAATATTACCATCTTTGACAGGGACGGAGGGATATTACCATCTGTGACAGGGATGGAGGGGTATATTACCATCTGAGACAGGGACGGAGGGCTATATTACCATCTGTGACAGGGACGGAGGACTATATTACCATCTGTGACAGGGACGGAGGGCTATATTACCATCTGAGACAGGGACGGAGGGCTATATTACCATCTGTGACAGAGACGGACGACTATATTACCGTCTGTGAAAGGGACAGAGGACTATATTACCATCTGTGAAAGGGACAGAGGACTATTACCATCTGTGACAGAGACGGAGGGCTATATTACCATCTGTGACAGGGACGGAGGACTATATTACCGTCTGTGACAGGGACGGAGGGCTATATTACCATCTGTGACAGGGACAGAGGACTATATTACCATCTGTGACAGGGACAGAGGGCTATATTACCATCTGTGACAGGGACAGAGGACTATATTACCATCTGTGACAGAGACGGAGGGCTATATTACCATCTGTGACAGAGACGGAGGGCTATATTACCATCTGTGACAGGAATGGTCAGCCTTATTACCCTATGTGATAGAGACGGAGTGCTATATTACCCTCTGTGACAGGGACGGAGGGCTATATTACCATCTGTGACAGGGACGGAGGGCTATATTACCCTCTGTGGCAGGGACGGAGGGCTATATTACCTTCTGTGACAGGGACGGAGGGCTATATTACCATCTTTGATAGAGACGGAGAGTAGTATAGATGACCCCGTAGAGACGATATTTTGTTGCGGGGAAAAATGGTGTTTATGACACAGGGCTTTCAGGTAAATTTAGAAATATCATATTTAGGGTGTCAGGGTTTTCAGATGAATTTGGGCAGTCACTGTTTTCGTATTAAGGAATTATTATGAGGAAAATAATTTCTGAGATTTTAGAAGTTTGTTAAGAGTTCTTATGAGGAAAATAAAAAGGAAAATCTTATGGAAAAAATTCAGAAAAAATCGTGTATGAGTCACACAGTATCCAGGTAAACTCTACGGATACATTTTGCCTGTTTTCAAAACTGCGTATTTTTCAAATACTATTTTCTGAGAATATGTTCATAGAAGTTTTGTTAAGAGTTCTTATGAGAAAATAATTTCATAGAAGTTTGTTATAAAAGTCAGAGCAAAGTTAGCTTTTGTATTATTGAGAATAAGGAAAACAGACATCTTAACAGTAAGTTTTTGTTGTTATATGCATTTACGGCTGTTGCACCTGTAAAGACCGAAAATTCATCAGAGTCCAGTTTATCCCTGAAAATAATCAGAGTCCAGTTGTAGTCAGAATATCGTTCAGTTTAAGCTCAAATTTCACAAGAGTCCAGTTGTAGACAGAGTCTACAACTATTCAGAGTCCAGTTTGTCCCCTAAAACAGTGTCCAGTTTGTGTCAAAAAATATTCAGAGTCCAGTTTGTGCCCCCAAATATTCAGAGTCTAGTTTGTTCCCGAAAAATATTCAGAGTCCTGTAATCTATGAAAATTAGTCAGAGTCCACTTTGTGAGCAAAATTCGTCAGAGTCCATTTTCAAACCAATTTTCATCAGAAACCATTTTATACCGTAAAAAATCAGAGTCCAGTAATGACCCAAAAATTAGGCAGAGTCCAGTTTGTGCCTGAAAATTAGACAGAGACCAGTTTACGACCAAATTTAATCAGAGTCCAATTGAAGAACCTAATTTGACAGAGACAGCATTTTCGCTACTAATAGCCCAATTTTAGACCATTTAATCAGTCATATTTCAGATGTAGTAAATAAGATCCTAACAATTACCAAGTTCTAGCTCCTATCCCCCACCTTAGTCTCCCATCATATATTCAATACTAACAGTCCAATCCCCTTGATTTCACTTTCGTCATTTTTCAACTAAACTTATTATCCAGTCAACTAAAACTAGTCAGGATTAGCCTCGTTCAACACCGTTCTTAACTAAAATGGCCTTTCTCTTAGCTAAAAAATTGTCAAAGGAAACTTTCCAACACTGTTCATAACTAACTTTATCCATCGTCAATCAACTAAAAAATAATCACTTTCATCATTTCTTAACTAAACTTATTCCCCAGTCAACAGAAAATAACCTAGTTCATCATGTTTCATTGACATTTCTTAACTAGAATTATCCATCAATCAACTGATAAAGCCATGTTCATCATGTTTTTGTCTTTTTTTTTGTTTTTTTACCTAAAAGTATTCGTCAGTCAACTAAAAATAGTCACTTTCATCATGTTCCCTTGTCATTTCTTAACTGAAATATCACTTCTCTCAACTGAAAATAGTCAAGTGTAGCGACTTTCCAACACTGTTCTTAACTAAAGTAACCTTTCACTTCGCTAAAAATTGTCAAATGTAACTTTTTCAGCACTTTCGTAACTAAAATTATATGTCGTTAAGTAAGAAATATAGTCAAAGGCACTCTTCGAGACATCAAGGACTTACTCAAAGACATCAAAGTTGCACTCAAAGACATCCTTTGAGACATCAAAGACATCCTTTAAGACATCAAAGACACCTCTCGAGACATCAAAGACATCCTTTAAGACATCAATGACACCTCTCGAGACATCAAAGACACTTTTCGAGACATCAAGGACATACTCAAAGACATCAAAGTTGCACTCAAAGGCACCTCTCGTGACATCAAAGACACTCTTCAAGACATCAAGGACACTCTCAAAAACACCAAAGGTACTCTTCGAGATATCAAAGTTATTCTTCGAGATATCAAAGTTGCTTTGTAAGACATCTTCAATCATCAAACTTATTCTTAGAAACATCTAAAGTTAATCTCGATCATCAAAGTTGTTCTCTACATCATAAAAGTTATTCGCTAAGTAACCTTTCTTTCGTCAGAAATGCTTTCTAAGACATCTTCGTCCATCAAAGTTATTCTCAGAGATATCTAAAATTATTCTCAGTCTTCAAAAGTTATTCTAAGACATCAAAAGGTATTCTCAGAGCTACCCAAAAGTTATTATCAGAGTCATCAAAGGTATTCTCAGAGTCATCAAAGTTATTCTCAGTCATCAGAGTTATTCCAAGAGACATTAAAAATTAATCTCAGTCATCAAACTTGTTCTCAAAGTCATCAAAGTTAATCTTAGACTCAACAAATGTATTCTCAGACTCACCTTCGTTCATCAGAGAAACTTTCCAAAACATCTTTGTTCATCAAAGTTATTCTCTAAGACATCAAAAGTTGTTCTCAGGGTCATCAAATGTTATTTCTAACTAACCTTTCGTTCATCAGAGAAGCTTTCTAAGACATCTTCGTTCATCAAAGTTGTTCTCCAAGTCATAAAAGTTATTCCCAGTGCTATCAAAGTTGTTCTATAAGATAACTTCGTTCATCAGAGTTATTCTCAGAGTCATCAAAGGTGATCTCTAACTCACCTTCGTTCATCAAATGTTGTTCTCTAAGACACCTTCGTTCATCAAAGAAACTCTCCTTCTTCCAACAAGTTATACTTTAAGACATCAATGTTGTTCTCTAACACATCTTCAGGCATAAAATTTCTCTCCAAAATGTAACTAGTTCAGCTTTTCATATCAAACTTGCACTTCTGTTAAAATATATTTTCTTAGACACTTTACCTTTAAAACTTTTCTCTGTTAAACCTACCTAACCTATCCTCCCCACCCAATGTTACTTACGTAACATAACGTTCCTAAACCTAACCTAGCATACATAGCCTAACCTAACTAACCCTAACCTAACTTACCTAACCTAACTTAACTTAACCTAACTTAACTTAACCTAACCTAACTTACCTAACCTAACTTACCTGGTTGATACCTGGTTGATGGGGTTCTGGGAGTTCTTCTACTCCCCAAGCCCGGCCCGAGGCCAGGCTCGACTTGTGAGAGTTTGGTCCACCAGGCTGTTGCTTGGAGCGGCCCGCAGGGCCACGTACCCACCACAGCCCGGCTGATCCGGAACTTCTCTTAGAAAACCGTCCAGTTTTCTCTTGAAGATGTCCACGGTTGTTCCGGCAATATTTCTTATGCTCGCTGGGAGGACGTTGAACAACCGCGGACCCCTGATGTTTATACAGTGCTCTCTGATTGTGCCTATGGCACCTCTGCTCTTCACTGGTTCAATCTTGCATTTTCTTCCATATCGTTCACTCCAGTATCCTAACTTAACTAAGCTAACCTAACCTAACCAAACTTACCTAACCTAACCTAACTTACCTAACTGAGCTTACATAACCTAACTAACCAAACCTAACCTAACTTACCTATCCTAACTTAACTAACCTAACATAACCTAACCTAACTTACCATACCTAACCAATCTTAACCCAACCTAACTTACCTAACCTAACTTACCTAACCTAGCTTACTTTCCCTAACTTACCTAACCTAGCTTACATAACCTAACCTAACTAACCAAACCTAACTTACCTATCCTAACTTCTCTAACCTAACCTAACCTAACTTAACCTAACTTACCTTACCTAGCTTACCTACCCTAACTTACCTAACCTATTTTAACCTAACCTAACTTACCTAACCTAAGCTAACTTTCCTTACCTAGCTTACCTACCCTAACTTACCTAACCTATCTTAACCTAACCTAACCTAACTTACCTAACCTAACCTAACCTAACTTACCTAACCAAACCCTAGTGGGTTTGGGTAAAATATACAAAAGGAAGAAACAAAACTACATCTGAAAGGTTAGCATAAGGATAATATATTCAACAAATACGTCAAACACAATAAACAAATAAACTACATCTGAAAGGTTAGGTTAAAGGGTTGGGGAATAAGAACAAATGATAACCAACATAATGAATACACGAAGATTAAGGAGGTTAGGTTAAGGGGGGAAAGAATAAGACAATTAATACAAACATAATAAATACAATTTATGAGCAACTTGATGAACTTTAACAAATAACCCTTGAAATGCAAAAATGGCCATTTGAGAAATTAACCCTTGAAACGAGTAAATGCTTATATATAACAAAAATCCTTTGAAATGCATAAACACCCAATCTTTAACAAATTTCCCTTGAAATGCAAAAACGACCATTTGAGAAATTAACCCTTGAAATGAACAAATGAATATGAGGCATTGATTGACAAAACACAAAAGTCAAGCATGAATAATTATGTAAGTTGGACTTAGTGAGTTAGATTACGTTAGTTTGGGTAAGTTAGGCTTTGTAAGTTAGGCTAAGTTAGGTAATTTATTTGAAGTTAGGATAGGTTGGTATAAGTTAGGATTGGTTAAGTTAGGTTAGGTAAGTTAGGTTAGGTTAGGTTAAGATAGTTTATGTAAGTTAGGGTAGGTAAGTTAGGTTGGGTTAAGATAGGTTAGGTAAGTTAGGGTAGGTAAGCTAGGTAAGGTAAGTTAGGTTAGGTTAGGGAAGTTAGGATAGGTAAGTTAGGTTAGGTTAGGTTTGGTTAGTTAGGTTAGGTTATGTAAGCTCTGTTAGGTAAGTTAGGTTAGGTATGTTAGGTTAGGTTAGCTTAGTTAAGTTAGGATAGGTAAGTTTGGTTAGGTAAGTTAGGGTAGGTAAGCTAGGTTACCTTGAGGTTACTTTGAGGTGCTTCCGGGGCTTAGCGTCCCCACGGCCTGGTCGTCGACCAGGCCTCCTGGTTGCTGGACTGATCAACCAGGCTGTTGGACGCGGCTGCTCGCAGCCTGACGTATGAGTCACAGCATGGTTGATCAGGTATCCTTTGGAGGTACTTATCCAGTTCTCTCTTGAACACTGTAAGGGGATTGCCAGTTATGCCCCTTATGTGTAGCAGAACTGTGTTGAACAATCTCGGGCCTCTGATGTTAATGAGTTCTCTTTCAGAGTAGCTGTTACACCTCTGCTTTTCAACGGGGTTATTATGCACATCCTGCCATGTCTTCTGGTATCATGCGATGTTATTTCTGTGTGCAGGTTTGGGACCAGCCTCTCTAATATTTTCCACATGTAAATTATTATGTATCTCTCCCGCCTGCACTCAAGGGAGTACAGATTTAGGCTCTTTAGTCGGTCCTAATAGTTTAGATGTTTTACTGAGTGAATTCTAGCAGTAAAGGATCTCTGCACGCTCTCCAGGTCAGCAATTTCTCCAGCTTTGAAAGGGGCTGTCATTGTGCAGCAGTACTCCACTCTAGAGAGCACAAGCGTTTTGAAAAGTATCATCTTCGGTATAGCATCTCTAGTGTGAAAAGTTCTTGTTATCCAACCTGTCATTTTTCTTGCAGTTGTGACGGCTACTTTATTGTGTGCTAAGGTAAGGTCTTCCGACATGAGTACACCCAGATCCTTTACATTGCCTTTACGTTCTATGTTATGATTTGCCTGAGTTTTGTATGTGGTTTCCGTTTTTATATTTTCAATTTTTCCATAGCCCATGAGCTGGAACTTATCTTCGTTAAACACCATATTATTTTCTGTAGCCCATAGAGAGACCTGATCTACATCTGACTGGAGGTTTGCCGTGTCCTCTATGTTGCCTACTCTCATGAAGATCCTAGTGTCATCTGCAAAGGATGATACAGTGCTATAGGTTGTGTTCTTGTCTATGTCCGATATGAGGATGAGAAAAAGTACTGGAGCAAGCACAGTACCCTGGGGGACTGAGCTCTTCACGGTTGATGGGCTGGATTTTATTTTAGGTTAGTTAAGTTAGGTTAGGATAGGTAAGTTAGGTTAGGTAAGTTAGGGCAGGTAAGCTAGGTTAGGTAAGTTAGGGTAGGTAAGTTAGGTTTGGTAAGTTAGGTTAGGTTAGGTAAGTTAGGATAGGTTAAGATAGGTTAGGTAAGTTAGGTTAGGTAAATTAGGTTAGGCCTCCTGGTTGCTGGACTGATCAACCAGGCTGTTGGACGCAGCTGCTCGCAGCCTGACGTATGAGTCACAGCCTGGTTGATCAGGTATCCTTTGGAGGTGCTTATCCAGTTCTCACCTGAACACTGTGAGGGGATGGCCAGTTATGCCCCTTATGTGTAGTGGAAGTGTGTTGAACAGTCTCGGGCCTCTGATGTTAATGAGTTCTCTCTCAGAGTACTGTTACACCTCTGCTTTTCAACGGGGTTATTATGCACATCCTGCCATGTCTTCTGGTATCATGCGATGTTATTTCTGTGTGCAGGTTTGGGACCAGCCACTCTAATATTTTCCACATGTAAATTACTATGTATCTCTCCCGCCTGCGCTTAAGGGAGTACCGATTTAGGCTCTTTAGTCGGTCCCAATAGTTTAGATATTTTACTGAGTAGATTCTAGCAGTAAAGGATCTCTGCACGCTCTCCAGGTCAGCAATTTCTCCAGCTTTGAAAGGGGCGGTCATTGTGCAGCAGTACTCCACTCTAGAGAGCACAAGCGTTTTGAAAAGTATCATCATCGGTATAGCATCTCTAGTGTGAAAAGTTCTTGTTATCCAACCTGTCATTTTTCTTGCAGTTGTGACGGCTACTTTATTGTGTGCTTTAAAGGTAATGTCTTCCGACATGAGTACACCCAGATCCTTTACATTGCCTTTTCGTTCTATGTTATGATTTGCCTGAGATTTGTACGTGGTTTCCGTTTTTATATTTTCATTTTTTCCATAGCGCATGAGCTGGAACTTATCTTCGTTAAACACCATATTATTTTCTGTAGCCCATAGAGAGACCTGATCTACATCTGACTGGAGGTTTGCCGTGTCCTCTATGTTGCCTACTCTCATGAAGATCCTATTGTCATCTGCAAAGGATGATACAGTGCTATAGGTTGTGTTCTTGTCTATGTCCGATATGAGGATGAGAAAAAGTACTGGAGCAAGCATAGTACCCTGGGGGACTGAGCTCTTCACGGTTGATGGGCAGGATTTTATTTTAGGTTAGTTAAGTTAGGTTAGATTAGGTAAGTTAGGTTAGGTAAGTTAGGGTAGGTAAGCTAGGTTAGGTATTAGGTAAGTTAGGGTAGGTAAGTTAGGTTAGGTAAGTTAGGTTAGGTTAGGTTAAGATATGTTAGGTAAGTTAGGTTAGGTAAATTAGGTTAGGTAAGTTAGGAAAGGTAAGTTAAGTTAGGTTAGGTTAGGTTAGTTAAGTTAGGATAGGTAAGTTAGGTTAGCTTAGGTTATGTAGGCTAGGTAAGGTAAGTTAGGGTAGGTAAGCTTGGTTAGGTAAGTTAGGTTAGGTAAGTTAGGTTGGGTTAAGATAGGTTAGGTAAGGTAAGGTAGGTTAGGTTAAGTTAGGTTATGTTAGGTTAGTTAAGTTAGGATAGGTAAGTAAGGTTAAGTTAGGTTTGCTTAGTTAGGTTATGTAAGCTCAGTTAGGTAAGTTAGGTTAGGTTATGTTAGCTTAGTTAAGTTTAGATACGTAAGTTAGGTTATGTAAGTTAGGTTAGGTTAGGTTAAGTTAGGTTAAATTAAGTTAGGTTAGGTAAGTTAGGTTAGGGTTAGTTAGGTTAGGCTATGTATGGTAGGTTAGGTTTAGGAACGTTATGTTAGGTAAGTAACATTGGGTGGGGAGGATAGGTTAGGTAGGTTTAAGCAGTGTTGTACAGAGAAAAGTTTTAAAGGTAAAGTGTCTAAGAAAATATATTTTAACAGAAGTGCAAGGTTGATATGAAAAGCTGAACTAGTTACATTTTGGAAAGAAATTTTATGCCTGAAGATATGTTAGAGAACAACATTGATGTCTTAAAGTATAACTTGTTGGAAGAAGGAGAGTTTCTTTGATGAACGAAGGTGAGTTCGAGATCACGTTTGATGACTCTGAGAATAACTTTGATGAACGAAGATATCTTATAGAACAACTTTGATAGCTCTGGGAATAACTTTTATGACTTCGAGAACAACTTTGATGAACAAAGATTTCTTAGAAAGCTTCTCTGATGAACGAAAGGTTACTTAGAATCTAACATATGATGACTCTGAGAATAACTTTTGATGTCTTAGAAAATAACTTTGATGAACATAGATGTTCATTCTGATGGACGAAGGTGAGTCTGAGAATACCTCTGATGACTCTAAGAATACCTTTGATGACTCTAAGATAAACTTTGATAACTTTGAGAACAAGTTTGATGACTGAGATTTATTTTTAATGTCTCTTGAAATAACTTTGATGACTGAGAATACCTTTGATGACTCTGAGAATAACTTTTGGGTAGCTCTGAGAATAACTTTTGATGTCTTAGAATAACTTTTGATGACTCTGAAAATAACTTTAGATATCTCTGAGAATAACTTTGATGGACGAAGATGTCTTAGAAAGCACCTCTGACGAACGAAAGGTTACTTAGCGAATAACTTTTACGATGTAGAGAACAACTTTGATGATCGAGATTAACTTTAGATGTCTCTGAGAATAAGTTTGATGAACGAAGATATCTTACAAAGCAACTTTGATGTCTCGAAGAATAACTTTGATATCTCGAAGAGTACCTTTGGTATGTTTGAGAGTGTCTTTGATATCTCGAGAGGTGTCTTTGATGTCTTAAAGGACGTCTTTGGTGTCTCTAAGGATGTCTTTGAGTGCAACTTTGATGTCTTTGAATATGTCATTGATGTCTCGAAGAGTGTCTTTGATGTCTCGAGAGGTGTCTTTGATGTCTTCAAGGATGTCTTTGGTGTCTCTAAGGATGTCTTTGAGTGCAACTTTGATGTCTTTGAATATGTCCTTGATGTCTCGAAGAGTGTCTTTGATGTCTCGAGAGGTGTCTTTGATGTCTTCAAGGATGTCTTTGATGTCTCTAAGGATGCTTGGCTGTTTGTCTGTGGTAAAGTAAGGGAATACTCGCAAAACACATAGTATGAACAATGAAACTTTAATTAATATAGAAAACAAATTAAAAACAAAGACAATCTCTTGGCTATGTACAGTGCAAACAAACAAGTCAAAAACATATAACATAAATGAAGAATAGGGATTACGTTACTCTGCAATATAAAGACAAAGTGATTAAACAGGTGCTGAGAATATAGCGCTAGCTGTGAAACATCCACCTGATAGCGTATATCAGTTAGTTGTTCATGGCTTGAGAGCACAAGGATATTCTGACTTTAATGACTGGTTCAAGCCCAGACATCGACTTGTAGAGGGCGCTGAGGTGCAGGTGTGCAGTCGGCGAGTCACGAATCAGAAGCAGACAAGCTGGGAATGGTATTTTGCTGGTTGATGACGAAGCCGGCAT